>NW_009198614.1:14921-90235 GCF_000690835.1 Fulmarus glacialis | reverse complement strand
TTTCTCCTTCTTGCTCACCACGTCGCTGTTCTTGATCTACGACTCATTTATGCATTATCATTCGAAATTCTTGGGAGAAAGAAATGTATCAATTCAAAGGGAATCCTTGTCTGCCAAAAAAAAAAATCCCTGAGCAAAATATAACAAGAAATCTCTTCCCTGCCCTCCTTCTTTCCCCAGTACAGCCTTCCCATTTCCAGCTCGAGCAAAGTTTTAGTCTTAGCATCAGAAGTCGGTGCAGGGGAACTGCTCCAAAACCGCTGTGTGTGTGCTGTGGGAAGAGGTAAAGGCTGGTGTGCAGGTGTGTCTGGCTGAGCGCCGGACTCCATGCCTGAGTGTGTATAATAGTATGTCTGCCTATACCACCGAGTCCTTCTGCCTTTCCTGGGGGATGCTGTGTGTGTCCGCCACTTGCAGGGTGTGCATGCATTGCTCTGCTAGTTGCTGTTGGAAATGTTTGTGCCTCTGTGTCTCTGAACACGCTGTGTGTGTACATATGTGTGCTTGTGCACATTTGCTTTGTCAACCTTGTTGGTGTCTGTGTAAAAAGACCTGGTAGAAAGATAATAATATCGGGTGGGAACAGTCCGTATGAGAGGGTGTAATACAGATGAGACAACTTGTTTTAGGAAAAGCTTGGAAAAAATCTGTTGGAAAGATTAGTGAATAGATCTGTCTTTCACTTTTGGATGTGTCTGTTCAAGGCTGCTGCAATGGTACATGTGAAACCCATCTCAAAACATCTGCAGTACTCTCCCTGAACATGACGGGCACAGGGCAGGGAGGAGGCTACAGCCTGCACTCTGAATTTGTAGCCGTACGCTGTTTGAACAGATGTTTTTCTTTTTATTGAAAGAGAGTTTTTTAATAATGGAACTGAGCTTTAGTCTCTAACCAGCTATTGATTGATTTTCCATCACCAGACAGGAACAGAGACACGCAGAAAAACCTGATTCGTGCCCTGTTAAGTGGCTTACACGTCTGCCTATGCATCTACCTGTCTGCCTGCGCACAGATACCCACCCAGGCACCCACCCAGGCAAGCACACAAGGGGGACACATGAGGGATACACCAGCTACACAGCTATGTGTGGCTGCATTTACATGTGACATGAGACGTAAAGCAAGATCTCTTAAATTAAGATCGGGTCCCCTGGTCTGAACCACGCTGAGGTGGGACATTGTGAACGCTGCTTGCGGCTCCATCTTTGTGCTTTGCTCAGGGACTTTTCTGCAGATGTGCCAAAGGAGTGTGGTGTTTTACATATACCATATCATATGGCCAGTCATGCCTAGGCTTAGGGAGAGGGACAACAAAAGGATGCAATTTATGCCTTGATTGTGGCTTTTGTCATGTTCATCTAGGCTCTTATGCGCATTTCCATCTTCTGGGGTCATGTCCAATTTACCTTATTTTCTTCTTTGCAAGTTTAAAAATAGCAGAGAGCAAAAAAATTACTTTTAGCGGTGCCTGGGAGTCAACATAGCCTGTGAGCTGCTGCCATGTACAGGCACTGAGTATATGCTGAACCTGTTTAAAGCATGAGGACAAAATCCTCCTTTATTATGAGCAGTGCAGATCTTTTATTTACATGGTGACAGCCCCGTGCATGTTTCGCACTCATGCTACGTGCAAGACTCCCCTTCGCATCCGTGCAGAATAAATGCAGAATATATAACTGAGATCTGCAGTGCAGGTGAGTGATTTCCAAGTACTGACCCAAGAGGAAAATCGAGCCTCACACATCGTGTCAGCAATGTCCAAGCGACACAGAGCTGCATGTGTGTGCCCGCTTACCCCAGGTGGATTGGATTTTTTAAAACTGCAGTGCAGTTCTTGTGGTCTGCTTTCCCTTAGTGCCAGTTGTGGCTGTGCCATTTGTGACAGCAGGAGTGTTTTCTTTTTGAAACCTGTGTGCAACATGATGTGGTCGATCGGCCGTAGAATTCCAGAGGCTGGCTTCCCTCCCTTGCCTGGTGCTGTGTGGGTTGAGCAGAAAACTCTCAGCACCACCTTAGGATACCGTCTGTCTATCTACCTATATCTGTTTATCTTTTTATCTGTTCCTTTTGTGTTTGTTCATTACCTGTAGCAGTTAAGTGAAGAACTGTAGAGCTCCCATCTAAATTTTCACCTTTACGTAGAGTCTTTATGGGGAAAAATTCCACAGAAGAAGAGCTGGAGAGGTAAAACACAAGCTGAGCATTTCTGAGCACCACTGTTATTCTTTCTATAGCTATGAAGAGGTATCACTTACCTAATGGTGGAGCACGCCTTTTCTCCATGCCTTTCCTCGAGGCCAGTGGATACGATTTCCCTCTTCATTATTTGCCACTTGATCTGATTCTGTAGGACTGTCCTGATTTGTGACAAAGAAGCAAACCTAAAGTAGTAGCAAAGAGGAGGAGGAATCATCTGTTTTGACTTTGCTTGTAGGGGCAGACTCAGCCTCCTGGTCTGGCAGCCCCACGATCTTTGTCTCAGCGCTGGACTTGGGAGTGGTGGTGGGTCTCCCTGAGGATCTGCCAGAGTCTCTCTTTGTCCATTCTTCTTCTCCCTCACCAACCCTTTCCTTTCTGACACTAGTTTAGCACTTTTTAGATTTCCTTATATATGTATCAAAGGACAGAAAAAGACCTTCTGAGTGACACGCTCAGTACCATCCCTTCACTGGCAACTGGTTCATATAGTCCTTCCCATAAATTTGTTAAGCACCCTGTTAAAGTGGATTGCTGGCTTGCCCCCAGTCCCTCTGTGGGAAAGCTCTTACAGGATCCCTTTGCCCAGATGATGAGAAACCTCCTAATTTCCTTTCCACACTAGAGGAGATGTATTGGATAAGAGCAGGGAGGGCCTCCCTGTACCCACTTGGTGAGCTCTTAGTGTCTTCTCAGACGCTTCAGGGCTGTGCAGATTGTATCAAAATCATTGCCAATGGAAAGATGGCACCCACCAGGACTAGAAGAGAGGCTGTTGCTCTCAGGGTAGTGTTGCGTGCTGGGACCCGTGCACCTCCCATGCAGCTGTGGTTGATGGGGGCACTTGGTGGGCTTCATACAGTTCCTCTGTGTGACGAGCTCCTTCAAAACCTGTAGTATGACACCAAGATGTGCAGAGGGCCGAGTGACTGCAGGACCTGTGCCATTAGTCATGGTGGGGCCATAGACATCATGTCTAGGTGTAACCTGAGATGTAGCTGCCCTGTGGCCCTACTCTAAATCCCGATTTCAAGCTCACAACTTTCCCAGCAAGGACAAGTACCCAGGTGGCTCAACACAGCCTATGCTAGCCTAGTTATTTTTATAATATCAGGAATATAAGATACAATTCTTAAGTCATTGGAGGAAATCTTTGTTACTTTTTGCTTGTTCCATGAAAAAAACAAACTTGTTATTCATATATGCTACAGTGGCAGTAGAGTGATTCATACACACATAGAAATCCATGTCTGACATCAGTTTCCACATGCCTAATGCACAGTCATGCCCAAAAGGCGACGTAGGTACGATCTGGATAGTAGTTATCGTTACCTGCTTGTGTAGTACTTCCAGGGAGATCAATCAGTTGCAAAAGCCAAGCAACTGAGCCCTCAAAATAAAAAATCCTTCCTTGTCCCACAAGCCACAGAGATGGCTTCTATTTAAAACTAGTCCTCACAAAAGAGCACAAATTTTATCCTTAATGCTTGAAGCTCAAGTATTTACACAGGGAATTTAGACTCTTCACTTGTGGTTTTGGCAAAAGCTTCACACAAATGTTTTGCACTGGTGGTCTCTTAGCCATTTAAGATAAACGACAAAATCAAATGCAGTCCTTGCAGACTGGAGCGCTGGATGCTGTGCCAACGATGAAGTATCCCCGTTTGCCTCACATGTGTAGCTGTCAGATCAACATGCAGGCCTAGTTTCTGAATCAGGACTTTTGAGGTGGAGATGCTCCCTTAGAAAATGTTCTTTTCTCGGGTTGGAGGGAGCACAGATAAATATTCCTCCTTGTTGCCACAGTGTTTACATGTATCTGCAAGGCGCACACACATGCACAGACAGAATTGCCACCATTAAAAAAAAAAGAGCATTTGCCCGAAGTTACCCCACAATTAACACACATATTTCCTGATCTCAATACAGGGGGAAACTGTGGTTTCTGATCCACCACTGTGTGGTAACTGTTGGCAAATGCCAGCTTTTTAATGGCGACCATTCTACCACATATCTTCATTTAGAAACTGCCCTTGATTAGTAGCTGCCCTTTATTTAATAATTAAGTGGCAGCCATAGTTTTAAATGAAGGGGGTGGGATTCTCAGTGGATGTAAAGCTGTGCAGTTCGCTCAACTTCCCTTTAAACTCTGCTAATTTGCGCCAGTGAAAGATGCGGCTCCTACCTCATTCTGCGTGTGTGTGTATGTTTGTGCATATCTGTATTTGTGCAGGTGTATATCGATATTTAAGACTTGTATCTTAGTTTTTCAAAGCCGCGGAGCTCAGTTTGGACTAGTGCCAGGAGGAGCGAGCGTTTCCAGCAGAGAAAACTCTTAAATACAGCTTTTAAATGGCAGGTGATTCCTAGAGGGGTTAAAAATAAATAATACGGTTAGAGGTTATAATATCATCTTTTAGCTACCAGGAAGATGTTGCTCCCTTCTTTGCAGGCTCGATAGGAAAGCAGCCTGCATAATTGGGGCATGCGAAATGCACAACTGGCCGCAGCTCAAGCGGGAAGGCAGCACAGCGGCCGCCAATGCTTCCTTCTGGGAGCTCGGCTCCTGGCACCTTGCTGAAGCCATTTGAGCTCTAAGTCATTGCACTTTGTCCGGGCTGGTGTGTGGAGCCGGCTTGAGCGGCGGCTCGGCAGAAAGCCTGCCCAGTTTTGTGTCGGCTCAATGCATTAACACAGCCGTAAAACAATAATCCCCCTTTTGATTCGGTCCCTGAGCAAGTGCCGGTGGCGACGTCCACTGCCTCCGGCTCTGCTCCCCGCCAGGGCCAGCCATACCCCCCTGCCCATGCCCCGCCACAGGCCCCCAGCCTGGGTTCACGGGTCCCCCAGGTCTCTTCTTGCTCTTCCCCCGCCCGGCGTGAGCCTGCCAGCCTCAGCCGGACCCAGAGAGGGGTTCAGACCGAGCGTGTCGCGCGTTAGGCAGCCAGCCTCCTCCTCGCCTGTTTCCCCTGATGATGCCTCCTCTGTCCCTTCAAACTTAGATCCGACTGACAGTTTTTTCTATTGTTTTTTCTCCAGGGCCGTCCAGGCCTGCAAACCTGCCGGGGGCTCCCATAGCTGCCTCCTCCCACCCTCACACATCCGTGATCACGTCACCTCTCCGCGCACTGGCCTCCCTCCCGCCCTGCCTTAGCCTGCCCTGCTGTGGTGCACGTGCAGTCTCAGTTGGCGGGACTCAGACTGAGATTCAGACTGAGACGTCAGGCACATTTGGATGTCATTGTCAGTTGTCAGGTAATAGAAACATTTTTTTTTTTTTGTTGCTATCTGAAGGTCAGTAGTGCTGCCAAGTGATGTCGTCTTTGCTGTGGGAAAGCTGCCTTCGCTGGGTCGCATGGGGAAGGCAGAGAAAATGGACTAAACCACCCCCCTCCTTTTCCTCCTCCTCCCTCCACCCTGGTGGAGGATGGGGAGCGGGAAAGGGTGTGCGACTCCCTCCATTTCCCCATCCCTCCCCTCCTGCCTGCCCACCTTCAGCTGTCACCAGTGGCCACTGCCGAGCCGTCGTGCCATGTTGTGAACAAATGTCTGAGACTCCTCATAGAATGTGATACCCCAGTATCAAGATTTCATCTCTCTGGGCTGTTTATTTTAAGCTTAATTGGATAACATTTAACATCTGAGTTCCCCCCCCCCTCCTTTTTTTTCCCTCCCTCCCCAATCATTCGTATTAAAGGCTCTTCTCCGCGTCCATGTGCACGCAGGATGTATGTGCTCCATGCCATTTTTCTCCCTTGCTTTGAGAAAATGCTCCTTGGTAACTTGCCACACATCCCTCGCCTCTCCCCCATCAGCTTTTCTTTTCCTTCATTCCTTTTGGATGCCTGACTTTTGTCACCGCGAGGAGGGGAAAGTGATGTGGAAATGAAGATGCACTGAGCTAGCCAAAGAGGACACGGACATATTGTCGCCAGACCCCATCATTTCAGACCCAGCGATCTCTTTGAAATCAGTGGGTGTTTCTGAGCGTGGCTCAGTTGCAAGATTGAGTCTATGGTGAACTGCGGGCTGGAGAGGTGAAAATGGGGAGGGCTTAAAAGAAAATACAGCTGTGGCAAAATCCGCAAGCGTTTATGGAGTCTCACTGTGGTGGGCCAAACCCTGCAGCCCTCATTCATGTTAACGTGCGTGGAGTTTTAATAGGGAGTTCCCAGAATGATGCTGGATAAGTAATGCGTGAGGACCAGAGGATTAGAGAGACAGCAATGACTGTCAGGAGTAAAGCCTTTGGGAAATGGCTCCTCATGTCCCCCTGAAGCTGGCAAAACTTTGCTGTGCTCAGCTTTTTCCTTCCACAAGCAGTGGTACCATCTGGCTGCAGTGCACTGTATCTCACGAGAATGTCCCGGTACAACTCGTCATTGTAATAAAGCGAGAGAAAAAGTTTTGCAGGAAATTTAAATTTGCATCTTGGAAAAACAAAATATTCTTGGGAGGAGGCTGAGAGCACTGCATAGGGTCCTGTTTCGACCCTGGGTGAAGCTCAGGGCACGCGAAGAAGGTTCCTGTGCTGCCTGGGAGAGGCTCAGCCTGCACCCAGCCGCTGTGCCAGGGCACAAGCACTGGGCTAGCAGCGATGCACTGCGTGGTGCAGCGCAGTCACTGCATCCAGGGGATTTGGTCAGATTTCCTATCCGAGCTGCTGTACACAGCATGAGGAGGGTGCTGTTTTAATCAGGCTCTGCTTCATCAACCTCAGCAGATAGACCAACTGGTTTGAGACGGGTGTAGAGATGGGCTCTTCTGAATGGTGAGTGCTGGATCAGAAAGTCAGAGAGCTCTCCTGCCTCCCTGCTTCCCTCCTCCTCTTAGCCAGTAGACTAAACTGCAACTGATCTCATATTTTGCTGTCCTCTCTCTTCACTGGTGCAGTATGCACACAGGTGCCTTTGTAGGCAGGTAGTTGTAACAGTGAACTGGATGCCCTGGTTCCCTGTTGCTTCTGATGCCAGCAGCTAGTGGGGAGGGAAACAAGTACAACTAAAAATAGAAAAGGAAGGAAGGAATAACTTATTAAAGAACGTGGGAAGGCGAGGCTTTTGTACTTTGCGTACTTTGAGTTCTCACTTTGGAGTTGTGCGCTGTGAGTTTTCAGAATTGCCTGTTTGCTGGGAGAGCGATGCCAACTCTGTGGAGAGAGAGACCTGTTATCATGGCTTCCTGTAATTACTGCTGCAGTCTGCGGCACTTAGAGAATAGGTTATATCAAAGTGCATGCTACGTGTTTATGACAGTAGTTGGTCAAGTTCTGCTTGAAAGAAACATTTTCTTCCCTTGAAAAAGGAGATTATGTCTACTTAACCATTTCTTAGCTCCCGTAGTGTTCACTTTATATGAGCCTGGGCATGGTTTAAACTCTGTGGCAAGGGTATGGGATCTTTCTAGCCCCTGAAATGTAGTGCGGAAATGAAAGAAAAATGAGTTCTTTGTGTTGACTAATAATCTAGCGACGATCCCTGCATTATGCCCTCTTTTTTAATATAGACATTTACAACAGTCACTTGCTACAGCTTTAGAGATCTGCTTGTCTCTCTGGCTTGATGAGCCTTTTATTCTGTCAGCCCTGTTCTTGCTTCTGAGGAATTGTTTCCTTCTTTGAACAAAAGCCATCAACAGTTCCCGCCTCTCCTCCTCCTTCATCATTTCTTACCTTTCCTGTTTTTCACCATTCATTTAATTCAGGACCTGGAGTTTTTCTGTGCAGTTTTCAAACAGGCTGCTACTCTGAAGGCTTGAAGTTGCAGGTACTCCCAAATCTGTGCTGGGCACTCACAGATTGGGCCCTCAAGAGTCCCAGCAGTTTTGTGCTAGAGAATCTAAACCTCTGGCTGCCAGTGGGATTTGGGGTATGCACGTGTGAAAACTGCATTTGGAAATCTCCAACCTAGATAAGAGCGATCGCCTGGAATGCTGAGTAGCGTTCGGTCATGCACAAGGGAAGTCATCCTGCCTCATCCAGAGCTGTTTGCAATCTTTAGAAAGCGTGCTGCTGATAGTAGTTTCAATCACAGTAAATGATGCTGGGAAGTCCTCTTGGGTGTCCACCGCTCGGCTGGTGCTGGTTGTGGTCCCCTCTGTCTTTGTTCAATTCTTTGTGTTCAGGGCACCACAGGATGAGGAATTTGCGAGTAAAGGTCTATGTTTTTCCATGTGATTTAAAAAAAAATCTACCACTGGAACGATTTCTCTCTCAGTCTCTTTATTTATTTATTTTTTGCCTCAGAGGCTTCTGTCTGTTGAATTGGGTTCTCCCGTTTAAATGTTTTTAGTGCCTATTTAATTAGAAGTTGGAATAGAGTCATGGAATTCACAGGGTTGTGTAGCTTGGATCTAAAATATAAATGGGCAAAGCATTCATTTTGCTTTACCCCTTGCCAGATTAGGGTGCTTTTTTGAGCCTGCTTTTTATTTCATTTCAATGAATTGCAATTGCTCAGAGTAACTGTAAAACACACACAGGTTTTTTTGCGTAACAGAGACATGCAAATGATTGTTGAGAGACATAATTATGAAAAGAAAAGTATATGCCTGTATGCATGCACACATACACTGCAGTGTTTTTTGTGGGGCTATTTTTTCACAATACATCTTCATAAGGCTCTTTTTATGATGCTGATTTATTAATATTGTACATTAAGGCTTAAATTGTCAAAGCTGCCTAAGAGATTTGGATGCCCATTTCCCATTAAAGTTAACGAGAAATGAGCTTTGAAAATCTCAGCGCAGAGGTGCTTTACAGTGTGTTCTCCAAAGAAAAAAGTCCCTGCCCTGAAGATCCTACAGTGCAAAAGCCCCAGAAATGGAATTATAATCGGCATAAGACAAAGGGGATTGTAATGGCACAGATAATAATTTATCCCCTACGCCTGCATTCAGATATATACCTGATCCAAAATCTTTGGACCTGCGCCCACGAGTGAGGGTTTTATATACCTCCGTAAAGATAATTAAATATGTCCAATACACATATATTCAGCTAACCAGTGAAACTGCTTCCTTCCCACTTGTAGGCTGATGGAAGGAGGTGGAAAGCAATTATGATACTTAGTTGCATATATAAAAACAGCACGTGGGCATGGACATAGTGATTAATGGACAGGGCTGGGAAGTTTAAGGTCTAAAATAGAGGAAGGCATGGGTCCATAGCTCAGAAGAGTGGAACAAGCTCCTGTTAATTCAAGGAATCAGCTGTATCAGCCATTAGGACATTTGGAAAATCACACAGTCATCTTGGAAAGTTAATATCAATTTATTTGGTAACTGAAATTCTACTTACTGCATCATTTAACTAGTCTGGTGTTTTCTTGGCAAAGGTTAAGGTGGCAGTAAAGATAAAAGAAGTACCTGTAAATAAATAATAGGTTTTAAAAGAATACTTTTCCCTCCTTCAATTATATCACCATATTCGTTTTGTATTGGTTTTATAACTGGAGTCAGCCGATAAGAAGAGCTAGATTAGACCACCCTGCTGTAAAAAGCTTGATGCAATTAATACAGGCTGTCTAGAAAGCAGTATTATTTCAAAAACTTTTATGTTAATGATATGGTATGCGCTCGGCCCATTTCTTACTAGAACGAGAAGCAAGCTTTTGTTCACTCCAGACTGGGTTTTATTAACACAGAAGGATCAATGGAAAACAAAACAGTAATCGGAGCAGAGAATGCAAACTCATCCAGCAAAAACCTCCTAACTCATCAAGTCCCAGGACAATGGCTGATACTCTACTCTTCATTTTTTGTTGAGTGGAATCTAAAAAAAAAAAAAAAAAGTCCACTAAAACTTGATTTCTGATCGGCACTGGGTGCTTTTTCAAGAGGAGAAAGAAGAATTAGGTATATGTGTCTGAAGGCAAACAAAGATCTGTAGTTTCTCCGAGACCCTTTGCAAATGTATCTTTTCATTTTGTTGCATGAAGAAGAGGTTTGCATAAAATACTGGCTAACATTCAGGAGAGATGTCCCTATTAGTCATGGTTACATGTATTTATTCATTTTGGTGAAATATTTAATGCATGCTATAGTAGAAGTGACTTTGTGGACAGTACTTACAGAGTGCAGGGATGTGTGAGAGATGTATATACTAAAAACGGTAATGCATCAGTCTGAGTGTATGCATCCATCTTTTCATCTATCTATCAATCTATGTGTTCATCCATCTATCCAAGTATTAAAATCATATGTGACCTGTCTGTCTATGCAGCTCTCTGTCTCACCAGATACTAAAATCAAATCCAAACTCAAAATAGATGGATCTAATCACAAACTGATTTTTTGACTGGCGTATTTGTCAAGAGGCAGCAAAGAGACCTTAAGACAGCAAAGAGGCGGCTAAAATTAGGGTGCTGCATGGGGCAGCGGCGCTGGCAATTTGAGCGTGGCTGAGGCTTTGTTCTAGACAGACGCCCGATCACTATAACTTTGTAAGTCCTAATTATGTCAAGTTAAGAACCAGCAGGAGCAATAGCGATATTTAAAGGTGCTTTAAAGTGGATGCCTGCCATTTCCAGACATCCCAGGAAAAAAGAAAAGCCCTTAATTGCAATATTAATGGGTGGAACTGAATCTGGTAGTCTCAGGACAAAAGGGTTCAAGGCAACGTTGCCTGCAGTAAAGACAATGGCTCCAACATTGAGAGAGTTAACTCGATCGCATACCACTACGCTGAGCCCGAGAGTCTGAACTCTTCAAACGCTCCAAATGGAGAGCTAAATCAAAGAATCCTGTTTCAAATCCATCCAAGATGTTGCTGTTTTTCTCCTCTGACAGGAGAAGCATTTGGAAGTGCAGTTTCTTTCTTTTTTTATAGCTGTCTTAAAAAGGAGTTTGGATGTTTAGCACAGCTGGTGCTCATTACATTATGCACTATCAATAAAATAGCATGTGTAATTAATTTTTAATGCAGTGCTGTATGCAGCGCTTTAAAGCAGTTACTGTATGGGGTGAGCCGACACCGGTCACTGACATCAGAAATATTGAAATAGAGGGCTAGATTTTGCATTTTTAAAGGGTGTATGTGCGAGCGGGGGAAGGGTAATTCCCAGCCAGCAATTCTCTGCCCACAATCAAATTTAAAAATATAGGAACAAGATGGATGAAGGTGATTTTATAATTTGCTTATTGGAGTGAACGAATTTATTTCCTTTTATAGTTTGCTGAGCGATGGCTGGGTAAGGAGTAGGTGACTTCAGAGTATAGGTAAGCACCAGGGGACCGCACAGCAACTGATCCATCTTTGTTAAAGCATGAACAGGCTTTGGTGGTATCAGGTGGGAGATGAGGCAAAAGGGGAGGTTACAAGAAAGCAAAGGAAGGACATTGCTGTTCTATCTCACTGAGCAGGTTTTTTTTACAGGGCTCCTTTCTTGTGCCTTGTTGTTCCCATTAGTAATAAGTCCCATTTTTCCCCCTTGATTCAGTAAGTATTTGGGAGTATCAGTAGTTTGGAAGGGAGAGAGTAGCTTGCTTACAAAGAGGCACCACTGATGGCAAGCTGCCAGCTGCTCTGACAGAAGACCCAAACAAATCACAGAGTCTTCTCTTTTCTTGGTGTTTGTGCAGTACTTTCCAGAAGACACCAGCATAAATAAAGACTGCTTTAACGGGGCGCAGTAGGCAGTAGGTTTGGGCACCGTAGCTTTCAGCAGCCGTTACATCCCGAAACACCGTGGTTGTCCGAAGGAGGAGCAGACCTATTTTTGAAGTTGTAACATGGTGCGTGGTCGTATTCAGCAAAGGGGCAAGAATCGCCTTCACATTTCTGCAGCAGGGTAACCACCAGGGATGGTTTGCAGGATAGGACCAGCCTCTCCTGCTGCCACCTCTTTCGCACCCTTTTCAGGGAGTTGAATGTCTCTTCGTGAACGCTTCCTAAAAAGAGAAGAAATCAACTGCAGGAAGAGAAGGAAGGAAGCAATCACCTACAAAGCAACAAAATTAGGGGTAGTGTTGTTTGTCAGGTGCCTTGCCTTTTGGTTGGGCAATGCACCAGCTTTCTAAGAGCTGATTTTTTTTTTTTATACACGAGGCATAAGTGTTTGCAATTATTCTTTCTTTCTCTCAGTAAATTGCCATTCATTTGTGCATAGCATATGCTAAACAGTTCACTTGTACAGCCTCACCTGGCATATTCAGGATGGAGTTTTCTCCTGCCCCTTCAGCAGTAGTTTTTGTCATCACTTTTCTTCTCGCTTTCTGTCAGATACATGCGGATGTGTTTGTGTGTCTGAGCCAGGAAGTGAATTGGGCTGTTCAGTTTGTGAGAACAGAGATAAATCTCTTGTGCACAAATATAATGCTCGGCATCAAAGGAAGTAGGGCGAGCCATACCGCACCGCTCTTTAGTTCATAAGCCAGAGCGGGAACAGTGGAGGCAACAGTGGGGCGTTGTACATATTGTAGAGAAATAGCTTTATTTTATTTCATTTTTTTAAAGGAATTGGATCACATATTCCTGGGGTGGCTCAGGCTTAGGCCAGAGAACTGCAAAAAAATTACCCCATGTCCCTCCAGAGCTGCCTAATTCAGAGGACACCGCTCTTTAGTTCATAAGCCAGAGCGGGAACAGTGGAGGCAACAGTGGGGCGTTGTACATATTGTAGAGAAATAGCTTTATTTTATTTCATTTTTTTAAAGGAATTGGATCACATATTCCTGGGGTGGCTCAGGCTTAGGCCAGAGAACTGCAAAAAAATTACCCCATGTCCCTCCAGAGCTGCCTAATTCAGAGGACCTGAGTTCTTTTTTCTTTTCTGCGTGCTTCATAAAAATAGATGAAAGGAAGAGTTCAGTACTCAGATGGGACGCTTTATGTTCAGAAAGGAAGAAAAGAAGCCATGCTGATGCACCTCGTGTGTGCCCCACTGGTCTCCAGTGTGCTGCATGTTGGTCCTTTTTTCTGCTGAGCAGCAAACAGCTGAGCAACTGTTAGCAACATACGTTTTATGCTGTTTGCTTTCTTTTGGACAGGCTTTTTCCAAGCATTTTTGCAGTATGTATGGAAATCTGGTAGGCTAGAGTATGGTACATGCCTTTGCTATCTTTATTTCCCTCTTGTTTTTGTCTTAATCAAACCATTTCTAGGGGTCCCTGTTCCAGCTAACACAACCTGCCGTAGCACAAGCTGGGGAAGCCAGGTTCAATGAGTCAGTAAAACGTGCACTTGGAAGGAAGCAGGCAAAAATCCCGCATAGCGAGGGCTTACATTTTTTATGAATTCAGCTGTAAGAGTCAGAGGTCCTGGGACTTCTGTAATGAGGTTAATGCAGGCACTAAGCAGGGCGGTGGGGAGACATAGGCGCTGGAATCACGCCATGAAACACTGCTTTCTAAATTGTTGTCTTTGCTATTAACATAAGGAATCTCTGGTTAGAGAGAGGCCAGTTTGCACAACATACCTGCAGCTTTTATGCTTGTTTAAATGTCACCTGGCTATTTGGAGCCAATTGTAAAGGTATTATTTTCAGTCTGTCCCCTGGCAATGTGAGGGGAGCATCCTGTCCTTTCTGTGTGTCAGACTGTCTCCTTACATGTCCTGTATTGACCTAGATTACTTCTTGTGAGGTCAGATCTAAACCTGATCCTTATGTCTCTTCCATGGCTGCGTGACAAGCGTGGTGCTTCTAGGGCATGCTGTACCACACCAGCAGTCCAGGGATGCTTAGGGATGCCTAGGAATGCTTAGCTGAGCATCTTTCTACAAGGTGTTTTCTGACATCAGTGGCATTGTACTCTTATGCCAGCTGTGAACATGGTCTATGAAATTCAGGGATGTACAGAGATTTAAGTAAGAATCAGAGTATTGTTGGGAAATATGTACCATTTAAAACTAATCATGGTACTCAGGGTGAAAAACAAAAATTCATGGAACATAGTAAGACTTCAACATGGCAGCAGCATCCTTTGCCTGTGGGGGAACTATTTTTTCAGTTTGTATCTTCTAACAGAGATTTGGGTTATTTTCTTCTCTCCTCTGGTTGAACAGGGAGAGAGTAAGTTCATTTATTATGGCACAGACAGGCTTATAATGCAAAGTTTGTCCAAAAATTAGGTCTGAGTGTTTATGGATTGATTAATCCAAATTGTTTATAAAAATGTGTGAACTGTTGATTAAACTGGGAATAGGATCATTGTGGTTTTGCCTACAGTGAGGACAAGATTAGTGAGTAACTTTACCTTTCTGCCAAACCTTATAAAATATAATAAAAAAAAAAGATGCCCTTTCTCTATTTTTTCTGGATTCTCCTTAAACTGAAGTAATACCTCCATTGTAAAGTCGAGGTAGAATCTTAAAAACTCTGTAGACTACTAAAGCCAAACCCCTCCTTCACTATCATTACCGATAGATACGTAGAATAGTTGTACAAAATCGTGTGAAATTACTGTAAACTCCCTTCCAATTTCCTTCGTACTTTGCACGTTTTCCATGAGGAGTGGTGTGAAAGCTGCAGTGGTGCTAGCCCCTGCCTCCACCACCACTGTCAGTGTTCATTAGCGCAGTCAAGCACACTCAAAAATGTCTGAGCTCTACTCATATTTAGAGCCCCTCTAGCCAGCAAATCTTTCCTTCTGCTCTCCCTGTTTTGAGGGAAAAAATGATGGTCAGGGTTTGAGGTGTGCACCTGAGGTTTAATTTTAATTCTGGCCTGATATCATCCAGAGCTGTAAGGGAGAATGAGGGTGTGTGGGAGACAGTACCATCACTGCCTTAAATAATTTGCTCCTTGCCCTTTCCTGTTAAGTTTGCCAGGCTGTGTCTTGTGATTATAAGCTGGGATTTCTTAAATTTGTTTTCTCCTTAATAGGTAAAGATGAGTGAATGCTGTTTCTCACTTTCTCCTCACTCTTTCTTCGCACATGTTTTTACTCTCTGGGACCAGCTGGGACTGCCGGGGAGGTATTACGCAGGGGGTTGCATTGCCCTGGGGTTAGATTTGCCCCTCTCCATGGCAGCACAGGACTGTATTGCATATAGCTCCCTCCCAGCAAGCCCTGTGAGTCACCATCCTGCTTGCTGGGCTGTCTGATGGGAACAGGCTGCTCTGTCCGTGGCCACCCTGGCCATGGAGCTTCTCCCCATCTGCACCTTTCTGTTCCCATGCTCTGCCCCACACTTTCATACTTCTTTCTTGTTTTAATATATCATTTCAACTTTGCCATCAGGTAGGTCCTTCATTCATTGCTGCCTCTGCCAGTGGTCCCTGCAGTAATAATTAGAGCATTTCTTTTTAAAAATCAAGTCCAAAGTGAACTTGCTTTTTTTTGTGTGTTTTATTTTAACTTCACATTTTTTTAAAATGGAAATGACTGCTGAAAGTAAACACAGCTTGCAACGTGCAGACTTACTGGGCCAGCACAAATTTCCTTAATAAGCTGGGGTATGCGACTCTGCGCGCGCGCGCGCGTGTTTTTTTTCCCCTTAAACCTTGGAATAAGAGTGCTGTCTCTTTAAATCCTAACTCAAACTTTACTGGCGATTTTACAGAGCCTGGTTTCATTTATAGTGGAGCCAGACTTGCTGTGTGAGAGCCGTCCGCATGCTGGAATTAGTCTTAAGCTCGCTTCTGTGGCGTTGCCAAATTCCATGTTTGTGTTTTATTTAGAATTCTTTTCACGGCCAGTCGAATCTGTTCAGGCACACATAGGCAGTGTTGCGCCCCATGGAGAAAATAAGCAAGTTTGCGTTTTCTTTGGCATAGGCCACAGCCACAAAAGACTGCGGTCTAAAAAAACATTTTTTAAAAGCTATTTTAACCCATAACAGATGTATAAAGTAGGCACACGCATGCCAGCTTCCTTAGTTTTAATTAAAAAATAATTACGGCTTTAATGGGATGCTAGTGACAAATTTGGATGAATGGTGGGTGACATTATCTCAAGGCTTGCTTCAACTTATAAATTAGTGCATTTCTCTTGGCCAGTGGTACAGATGAAATTAAATGAAGGAGCAGATTAATATTTCTTAAAGTTACATTGAACCAAATGAAAAATCAAATCAAATAAAAAACCAAGGCCCCTTCCTCCCTCTCTCACTCAGATTCCCATTTGCATGAGATCACAGAACATGGAGGAAAGGTTATTTTCCCTGGCTGATAAACGATCTGGCCAACAATGAACTGGGCTTAGCTTTGCAAGGTACCTGTCCCCTTTGTAATTTCACATCGGTAGCCACATCGCCAAATTATTGTGATTAATGTCAGCAGGCACTTCTATTTATAACCACATCTAACTAGCTAACACAGTACCTCCAAGCCAGGAAATCTTAAATATAAAACCATCCCTACATGCTGCATGTTGCAATGTTTCTCTCTCTATATCTCAGCTAACTGGCTGCCTTTTGGGCTGCGATGCCGGCCGTGATTCTTCACATCTTTAGGCTATTTTCAATTTGGGGCTTTTAAGGCTCACAGAACTGGGCTAGATGCACAGGCTCGCACAGGTAACAACAGTTTATATTTATGAAGAAATAAACAAAGGAGTAATAAACATGTAATGAGCTAACCCCAGATGGTATCTCTGCTGTTATTATAGTCAGGTGTATACGGAGCTGGGGAAGGGAGAGGGAAGGATCAGCACGGGAGGCTGTATGGAGGAGGAGAGGTCTGACGGGTTCACTGGAAAAAGTGTCTTCCTCCTTCCCACACGAGCCTCCATCCCACCCATGGACACCCTGAATAGGTACTGAGAGGAGAGGCGATAAAGCAGCACATTTTTTCATGGCATGCAGCAGAACCACATTTCCTCTGGACCTGCTTGTCGCACCCCGGTGCTTTCCAGCGGAAAAGGCAGCCCGGCACGGGATGGGGCTTTCTGGACAGGAGCAGATGATCGGCTTCATGATCTGTGGCACAGGCAGACGACGATCATTTTGTGTGTGGACAGCCAAACCTGCTTGCCATTCTCAGACGTATTCTTTCATGAAACTTCTCATCTGCTTAACATTTAGCCCTCCTTATGAAAAAACTCTGAAACGCTGCTGCTGATACATGTAATCTAGATGGTGAGAGCTCTTGGTTAGGCATTGCCAGTTTTCTGTAACAAACATGTTACATTGTTTCCTCATTAAAAAATAAAAGCAATTTTTGGAAAAAGCAATTGAAGGATAGGTAGAGATAGAGAGTATCAGGTGTTTGGTGGACAGCTGCGCACCTTCCCCTAGACCACTCCAGATTTGTCTTGTGATTTACAGATGTTTTGCTACTAATTTCCACGCAAATGTGGCAGTCCCCCCCATCTTGCTTGCTGAAAGCTGTCTGCCATGTTAAGCCAGGGAAACCCAGCAAGAGGAAGCTGCTCTGCTTGGTTTGAGCTAGTCTGGAGAATTTGAGCTCCTCAGGGTGATCCGCTTGATCCCTCAGGGAGAGCAGTGTCTCTCCTCGGTGTGCAGGATGTCCATTGCCTGAAGCTGAACCAAGCCAGACTCTCCAAAGATATCATTCTTAGGCTTTGTTTAACTGCAGCGAAAGAGAGAGCTTTTCCTTTGTCAATCGAATGAGGATTTCTGTGGTAACATTTCCCTGAGCTTGAATTCCTCATGAGTGAAAATGAAGTTCCAGCATTAAAAACATGAGTCACACAGTGCAGATGAGAGTCATTTTTGCATTCCTGGAATTTTTGGAAGGGAAACACTACATTCACATTAATCCTTTCAATTATACCTTATTGCTAAAATAATCCATGAGGCATTCTGCAGTAGACCCCTCTGCTATTTGGTTACAGTTGAGGCTTTGAAAATAGCACCTGAAAGCTTTTAGACTCCTGTGTGTCAGTATCTTAATTTTCTTTTTATGTTGCTGCACACAGGATGGTCTGGTGTGTTTTTTATTTACTCCTTAGGATTTTTTTGTTTAATAAATAAGGCTAATTTGATTTGTTCTGATCTGTCTCAAGTATCTAATTGCTGCTGTAGAGAATGATTAATGTCCAGTTGAAAGGATTCCACATCTATAAATGAGAATTGAAAGCAGATGTTAGTTTGATGAACGTGTGCTGCCCATTCCTTGTCTGCACTGGCTCATAGAGCAGGCTGCTGAGATATCGCTATCTATCAAAAGAGAGATGTTAGATGCCAAATACGGTTCAGAGTCACACACCTATCATGAGCTGAGTGAACAGTTAACAAATAATGTATCCCAGGTAGGTTTTTTCTCTGCTTGTGAAATATCTATACACAAGACAGTGTTATCTTCAAATTGCCAGAAATACTTGACAAACTCCAGTTTGGGAGAATGCACCGTGAATTGATTACAACCAGGACTTCGTGTCTCAGTTTTTACTCAGGGAGTAGTGTTGGTATGTTGTCTGAGGGTAGGTAAGTTCAGTTTCCAGTGCTATTGCATGTGCAGTGCTGATCCTGAAGTTAATTCAACCCCTCCAAAAATATGAAGCTGATACTGTTCTCTTTTCTACTTGTGGACTGGCTAGGTGCTCAAGCATTTCTGGCAAGCCAGGCCAAATGCTTTTCAGAGTCCACTAGCTTGAGTTGATGCAGATCTGTGGAGAGCAGACAGTAAAAGGGGTAAAAGACTGAATTGCCTGGGTACCAGATCAGGTTTTGTAGCGTCCAGCCAACTTTGACATACACCTGCACACAATAAGTGCAACAGCTTTTTAGATAAAAGCAGGTACAAACATGATCTTTTCGTGTGGGCTCTCCAGTTTAGTAATGTATGATGCTTTACAGTCCTTTCACAAGCAGTGCTCTCTTGGCCATTCGAGTACGCCTTCCCAGCCAGTGTGTAACAGCAGGTTTGCAGCCAGTGCGTGTCAGAGTGGAGGAGGAGAGATTTTGGCCAAGGGCAGGCATTTCTGATCATGGCAGTAGGATTGTCAGTGTTTCCAAAAAACAGAGAGAGCTTGCTTTTTAAAGCCTCTTTTAAAAAATCTTTCCTGCACTTTTAAAATGTTCGCCAGTATTACTGTGAACAAAAGAGAAAAAATAGTTAGCTTAACAGATTTAGTCACTTTTTTTTTTGCGAAATAACCTTTGCATTTTTATTTTTTGTTAAATCGCTCTTCAGGTAATATCTTTGACTAGAAAACTATTTCACAGATGGACAGATGGAGGTGTAAAGACCAACACAAATCTTTCTTGCTGTCTATAAATCAGTCTGACTTGGGATGCGTGTATGGCAGGAGAGAGAGGAAAAGAGAAAGAGGAGAGGATAAACGGGACAGAGAAGGGACTTGGAGTCATGGAGAAAGATAGGTACTGGCATCCCAGAGCTCTGGCTACATCAGCTTCTCTACTGTAGTCATGTAAAAATTACAGCAAAGAAAAGTACTTCCAGTGTGACCTTCCATTCCCTTGGTACCTGAATAGGACTCTACATACAGCAGGCAGGTGAGAACAGAGGAGAGACTGGTTTTACATTTAGCTGGCTTTTCCATTTGGGATGTAACTATAACAACATTAATTTCAAATATAATTGTTTCTTAAAATCTTTGGGTTTTGTTTCATAGACAGTACTGAACTCAGCAGCGAGACTTTTTCAATTAAAGTAACTACATTTTACTGGGATAAAACTTGGCCTTTTAGATTGTTTCTGATGATTTTTCCTGACCTGTATCTACCTGACTGTGCTATAATGTCAACAATTCCCAACTGATGTACCTCACAAAGTGACTGGAAATCTGAAAGTGGACCAAAAGAAAATAAATGGTGGCTCTCTCCCTATCAGGTCATACTTTCAAGTTATTAAAAAACAAAACCTACCTTTTGACTTCCTTTACTTCTCTTTCTTTGTCCACTCTCTTCTTAGTTTTCTTTTCTTACAGGGAAGAAATGTAATTGATGCAAACATGATTATCCTAAATTAAGCTGGTGAGATACTCATGTGGCTGATACGGTTACTGGTCAGCCTGTAGTGCATGGTAAACTTCATTTCTGTGGAGGAGAGCCAGGACTGAAGTCAAGAGATGGGGCACAGCTTACAGTGCAGTCAGCAAAATATGTTTTACTTTCTCTTGGTGTAGTCTCCTGGCTGGTTGTTCCTACATTGTTACGTGGGGTAGGAGAAAACATCCTTGAGAAAATGTGTAAAGAAAGCTATCCTTTGTAACATGGTGGCTTTCCTCATTGCAATGAACCCAGCCTGCCGAATGAGCTGCGAATGTGTAATTTTTGCAGGACGGGGCTTGTCCGCAGTATTTTATTGTTTCTGGAAGTGGTCACCTGAGCAAGTACACATGTGCTGTGAGTCACTATTGGTTTGCTCTGGCTGCTTCTTAGCAGATTTTCGTACGAATAAAGGTGTGCCTGGCCCTGACCAAATTGTGGAACTCCCTCGTGTTGGCAGCGGGAAGGTGTAAAGGGCTTGGGAACTTCACGTGGAGCACATAGCTCAATGCACATCAGAGGCTCAGCATCAGGAATCTCATGTTTGCTCTGCTCAGGCAGATACTCTGTTGGCCTTACACAACTGAGGGCATGGCTGTAAGTTTTAATCATGCATCTAAAATCAAAGAACACCGCACAGGGAGCGTTCCTTGGAAAAAGCAGCTTTAGGAGACCAACAACAGGCTGTCTTTACAGCTGGGAGAAAAGGAAGCATTCCTGTCCAGGGGTCCCCAATGATATAAATGAAAGGACCCTGTATCTGGCTAAAAATGGAAATCCAGATTGAAAAATATTGTGAGTGGATTTGATAATTTGCTGCACGCTTTTATTGCTATCCAGTGAAATGTATTTATAAGAGAAGAAGATTCTTGTATCTCATGTCCTATTCCCTACAGTTTGGGAAATCTAAATCCAAGCCTTGTTTCTCTGCTGAATTTTCCCTGTGATCTTGGAAAAGTCCCTTAATTTCACCAAGGAAAGTCTCCCACCAATTCAGTAAGGAATTCCAACTCTTCACTCTCTGATGGGAGTATTATGAGGATAAAGATGTGAAAGTTTTGGAGGTACTCGAATACTAAAATAATAAAAAGCTACAGAAGTATATAAAATGAGTGAGAATAATTTAGGCTAATTTTTGAGGAATTGCTCGTCCTGGGTTTTATTGAATGTGGTGGAAATGAGGCTGAGGGCCATTAATGGTGTTTGATGTTTGTCCAACTGTTACTGTGTTTAAAATACTCAGAAGTGTATAAGAGGTACTGCTGTTGCTCCTCTCTGTGAAAACGGTGGATCAAATTGTGCTCTCAGGTACAGCAGCTCAAGACCATTGCAAATTAAGCCATTGGAAATCAATGGGGTTGCACATTTGTAACTGAGATCAGAATTTGACTTGGCCTTGCGTGGTGCTCTGTGTGTTAATTCTTGCATCTAAACCTGGAAGAAATGGCTTTTTTATTACAGCAGTGCTTGAAGAGACCCCAGGAAAGTAAGGTGTAAATATTAGAGACTGCCAACAGCTAGTGGCAGTTTCGGCCTAATAAACTGGAAGTAAATAACTTGGTGATTAGCTGGAATTGGCAGGCCACTTAAACACAGCGCTGACTGGGTACATGGTTTTCCCTCTTCACACCTTAATACTATATAACAGCACGGATAGGTGCCTGGAAGATACATGAGCCTCAGCAGAACTTGTTCTGAATCTACCTTGACACTTCTATTCGTGAATAATCTTAATGATAATAATAACAACAACAAGAACAACAACAACAACAACAATATGTACTTAGTTAGAATCTTTCATCCCAAGGAGCCCAGAGCACTTCTAATTTGAAGAGTGAGCAAACAATAAACAATAAAATACGAGTCATTACAGCAAGGATAGTTTTGCAGCTCAAATGCCGAACTAGGAAGCCAGTGGAATTGGGGTTTCTTGCTGCTGCCCCCACCACACAGTCCCTCTGTGAACCTGGCCAACTCCCTTTCCCCGCCGTGTGTCTCTGTAGTGGGGATGTGGAAGGGCTAATAACATGTGAGGCTTGATCTCAGGCAAACAGGTATGCAGATAAAGCAAGCAGTGCAAGAACCTAAACAGGATTATTGTGAATAGACTTGTATGTTCAAAGAAATTCAGCCCTTGGAAATCCACTCTAGGAAGAAATACGATCAAATAGCGAGGGAACAAATGAGCTCTTTCAGGGCAGGACATAGATGAAGTCCATGGGAGTTATCAGAAAAATCAATTGCTATTGATTCAGTGAGCATTAGATCAGGCTTCTTGCTCCCTGACTGCCATTAAGCTGTATTTCAGGAGACAACAGGGCATTTTGGCAAGGGTAGTAAGAGAAAGTTTGGCACAGTCCATGCATTTTTGCCATTGCCATGCTCCTGTCCCACTTGTCTCTCTTCTTATGTCTGTGCGCCGTAAGTAGCAAGAGAAGATTCTGGTTCAGTTGTCATTTGCTGCCTTTCTGAGTCCCACTTCAAGCTCTACTACATAGACTTGCTTTAACGTTTTGTTGTTCCTCTGGATGGCTTTACTTTTTCTTTTGCAGTGATGAGGTTCCTGCTGCAAGGAGGAATTCCCCTTTTCTATGTAATAAAATGAGCAGACTGGGTTGTCATTGTGTTCCCAAAGAGAAAAGGATATAAAATACTCAGTGCCAGGCTCCCTGACAGAGTTAATACTTCACAGTATTGTGTCACTGCTGCAGCCTCTGCTTTTCAGTTACCCATCCCTCTTAGTCATTTCATTACTCATTATTTTTGGCAATGGGTGTAGTGATCTGGTTTGATTGGAAAGCACCAGGGTACAGTGTCCAGGTTTGTTACTTATGAATAGTGGCCATCATGTTGACATGTAGATTGCTAAGAATTTAAACTGTGTAGGGGTCAGAGAGTGTAGTGTTTCTTGGCTCCTCTGCTCTCTGAAGTGTAGTCTTTTGGTGGTTTAGAAATAGAGTGATAATCCTTCAAAATGCTGCAACTTGCCTGAGATTGTGTAGCATCCTAATCAGCCCTCACAGGTGAGTATGACCATTTTACAGGCAAGAAAAAAAAAAGGGCTTGGGCACAGACTTGGTTAGTAAGTTCCCGTCCTCTAGAAATCTGGTCTGGTCATGTCGCTACATGAACAACAGGCATAAAATGAATGTATAGTTGAAAGTGATTTGCTTTAGGTTTGGATTAAGCCCATAATCCAGGTCAGCAGTTATCAAATTATGTTGCAGAAGATAAGAGTATTTTGGCCCAAGGTAGTCAGAATTGAAATGCATGACAAAAGTATGTCTAAAATTTCTACTTAGGAGGGCTAAAACTTATGCATGGAGATACTGGAGCATTTCTGATCAAATCATGGGATGCGCCTGGCTTTTAACTTACTGTAACTGAGAACACACTAAATTAAAAAAAAGAGGGGACCTGAAAGATTTAAATACAACTGATTTTATCTTGTTGAGATTAAGTACTTGATACGTGGAGCCTGCTAGGAAAGCAAACCAGGGTTGGCTCTACAGTGTGAATGCCCGGGTTTTGAAGAAGCCAAGAATCCAGAATGGCTGCTTTATGAGGGATTTCTTAATTTCTTCAACCTCTTGGGTGAAAGTCAGAGCTGTGTGAAGGTAGGTGTGCGTGGTATTTTGCAAGCAGACACGAGCTTGTTCTGCCCATGCTTCAAGCCAACTGGACACAAGCCAGCCCTGCACCGGAAGCCGTACAGCTGCGTGAGTGAGGATGTTGAGCCCCAGCCCCGTCTCTCTGCAGGGCTCGTTAGCTCGGGTCTGGGGTTGTACCAACCACAGCTACATGTCCTCTGCATTGGTGCTGGCTTGCGTCTGGCCAGGTTGGAGTGCAGGCAGGGTGAGCCTTTGTCAGCCTGCCAGATACCATGTAGACATACCCTTCCTCACCCTAGGTAGCAGTTTCTCAGGCACTTAATTTTCGTTGAAGTCAGCATGAGCAAACGTTAGTCATCTTGAGTAACGGTTGCCAAAGGAGGTCCTTTGTGTAACGCATAGATTTAGCAATCTAGGCATTGACTTTGCATTACTAATGTTTGGTCTGCTTTCTCCCAGGCCTCTCCGCTCTCTTGGTCACTGTCAATCCCTTTTCCTGCTAGCTGCTCCAGTCCATAATTGCATCTGACTGCAGTGATACAGTTGTCAGCCCTGGAGAAGTCTCTAGACGTTATCGCTAGCCTCCCTCAGGCAATGCAGTTTGCCACTAGCCCTGAGAGGCTGGTTTGGAGTCTCTTGAAATTGTTGAGATCTCGATAGTGCATTATGGTGATACTGCCCTTTCTCTTAACCTTGAAGAAGGGAGTGGCAATTCAGCCATAAGAGAAGGAGGGACTTTAGCAAGCTGGTGTTTCTTCCCTTAGGAGTACAATAAACGCTTCACCCTAGAGGGTACAAACTATGCTTCACAGAGTAAAACAAAAAGAGTCAAAAAGAAGTTAGCGTTGGCTCGTGTTTCCAAGTTGTCTGAGCTTTGATGGTTTCTGTAATTCAAGGAATTGTAGCAGTACATTTTATGTTTCCTTTTATTGTCTGTTACTGATGCACTAGTATTCCTTCCTACCTGGCTTCTAGCTGAGGAAACTTGAACTTCATAGTGATATAAAAGCTTGAAATTGCCCAGAAAAATCCAACTTCCTTCACTTTTTCAGGTGCTAGCACTGGTGTTCTGAAAAAAACCCCACATGATCTAGGTGTGAAACTGTGGTCTGTTCAACCCACTAGAAATTTTGTGGTGATTTCTATCAGTTTTGTCATAAGTGTCCTAAGAATTGAGAAGAATAACAAATGTTCACTTTGCATCAACTATTAAAGTTTCAAATTGTGTTTTTCTTCCTATTGGAATGAAACCCAAACTTAAAGATTTCTGAGAAATGGAATTGTGTGTTCAGTTTTTTAGGCAAAACCATGATATTTTGGTTCAAACCTGATGGCTTCTGGGTTGGTATCAATATTGTTTCAGCATCTTTCCCCCAGATCATTTGCAGTCTGAGAAAAGGAGTTGGATATGGGTCTTATGACTACCAGGGCAGGTCCCTGACCACTACACAACTCTCTCTCTCTTGCACAGTCTTTCTGATGAAACTTCACTGAAACTCAGCTCTTAATACAGGTCATCTTAGTGTCAAGAATCAAGTGTTCTGAGCAGCTCTAGTCCACAGTCTTCAAACTTGTTTTAACTTTAACCACCTAAGTCAAATCTGTAAGATAGGATGTGTGGTGTCCTGTGAAAAGGAATGGGCTGTATACATTGATTACGTTGCTTGGCTGGAACAGTTATCCTCCAAGAGCTTTTTTAATGTGATAGACATAAGAAGAGCCTTCCAATTGTCTCTTCCATGCCCTGCGTATCCCAGCTAGATTCCAAATAGGATCTGAAAGTCCAGACATGGGTCACTCAGCCCTGGGGTGTTACGGGTGCCCTCTTAGACCTGGGAGGAAAGCAGTGGAAACATACCTCGCAGAGTGGATGCACTTCACAATTGGAGAGATGTAACCTAATTTGTCAGCTATCACAAAACACTCATTTCATTTCCATTGCTATGGTTTTGGCTAGAACTGTTCAAGCCTTGCAGGGTTCGGTTCACAAGGTTGTATGTGAACTGAACCCTGCTCTCAGGTTGAGGAAGGGGGCGTGGAGAATCCAACCTTGCAAGTTTGCTTAGAGGGATGAGTCTGAGAAATTCACACCTTCAGAACTCCTCATCCCCTTCCTCTACTCACATGTGCACTGAGCCCTTTAGAACTCTTTATTCAGGACTTCATAGTGATCCTGGTAATACTTTCTCTCTATTTGTGTTTTTGGCTTTCTCTGCTGAGTCACCCAAAGCGCTGTACAGTGCTTTCCTCTCCTTCAGGGCTCTAGGTGCTGCCACTAATTAGCTCTTGCATTGTTATAAAGTATGTTCAGGATCTGTCCCGCACTGTAGGTTACCTCGTTGCAGATTTGATCTTCTCTTGGTAATTCATATGTGGAATCTGTCTTGCTACCCAAGTTCATGAGAAGTGTGGTTTGCAGAAAATATGATAGGGATACAGTTCTGCTCAGGCTACTGAGAACAAACACCAATGCAATATTGTGGCTCATTAAGGCTATTGGCAGCAGCATCCAAGTCCAAAAAAACCCCAACCCGAAATCCAGTAGGCGAAACCGTATTTTTGTTCCACAGCCTAGATGTGGCATGTGCAAGGACTCAGTGGCATTTTTAATTCACAGTTGTGTCCCTATCGGTGTCCCCTTCTTGAACATTCATATTAATCCCAACTCTGTTTTGGTGTGTTGGCTGTATTCAGTTCTTGCTTACACCCAGTTGATTACCAGGAATTAAATACTTGTAGTGGCAAAAAGTATTAAAGATGAGATAATGAAAGAACAGGATTTTGTGTACACTCCCGATTACCTTAATGAGTATATATATTTTTACTTTGGCCATAGAGACGTTTTAATGTGGCTTCTCAACTTGGCACAAAGTAACTCCCTTTCTTGCTCCTTCCCATAGGTGTCCTAAGAAGGAATAATCCAAGCCTGTGAGTGATTTAGCTGCATGGTCCACCTTACTTTTCTCACAGTGACAGTATCATTTCTCCGTTTAAGTACAGTACAGAATGTGTGGCTTTGAACATGTGGATTTTGGTAGAAGACGAACAGATTCCCTCTCCCCTTGATGCTAGAAATAGCAATAGCACTGAGCAGTCAAAATATTTCAGTCTCTCGTTCTAACTGTATTTGAGTGTGCCTGTGTTTCATGTACTGTTATCATTGCAGGAAAGAATCCCCCATCCTTGATAGCTTTTTTTGGTGCTTTTTGCAAACATGAGAGTGAAGAAGTAAGGGGGAGCTCTTCCACAACAAATATTGCTGCATGCTCTGGGATCTTTTGGAAACAAACCTTTTTTTTTTTAAATTTATCTTCCAACAGTCCTTATTATTAAGATATTCATTCTTATAAAGGGATGTAAATAATTAAGCCTGTGGAAGGGGCAACATTAACAAATGCTGGAATATATTTAAATAATGAAGAACATCTTTAATTTGTACATGTAAAATAATTGCAGGCCGATGGCAGGTTAAGCATTCATATTTATTAAAATGTACTTGCCTCTCCTTTAGAGGAAGAAGGTGGTTGTTTCCTATACTCTCCCTCAGCCTGAGCCACTTCAAGGCTTCCTTCTCTTCAGTCAAAAAGAATCAATTATGCGTTGCGGTTGCTTTCCCCCAAAATACTTTGATTGCCTCATTTTGTTTTAGCTGAGAGCGCTCAAGTAATTCCTCTTTATACAGGAGGGAAGAGGGGTGTAGAAATTACCCAGTCTGTAACCAAATAACCTGGCCTTTAGTGCGGATTCCTAGTGATTCAGAATATTGACAGCAATCAGGAGTCTCAGGCTGTTGAAACTTCCCCTCTAATTGAACTGGGAAAGGTAAACCAGTTTCAGTGCTCCGCACGCTGTAATTGCAATAATTTAATTTAGCTATTTAACCTGTAATTCAGTGGTATTTATTAAAGAGCATAGGAGAAAATGAGGCCATTAGGAGCCAGAGATGAATACATTGAAATGAAAATGAACACTTCTAACTGCTAGTTGACCTTCGTTTTGTAGCAGTTTTTATTAGGCTGGTCACGGTAATTACTGGGACGTGAATCATGGAGAAAAGTGAATAATTCTGTAATGAACATTTTTATTCATTATTTCACATTTTCAGGAACCAGAAAAGTATAATGTAAAAGTATCTCCAATGTTCTCCTTTTGTTTGTTTTTTGACACATAATGGTTTGTGGACAATAGCCCGGTGCAAAACATCACTCCGCTGTGAGAATTCGTGTCACGCTGTATTGATGGGCCCGCGGTGCTCCGCATGCAGCGTGCGGGGCTGCGGGGCACACTCGGGGAGACTGAGCAGTCTGTAAGTCAAACAGGAATCGTAATAGTAGATGTAGGACATGCTGGTCACCTATGTTAAAATGTAGGAGGGCACATTTTGGGACAAAAGCCGAGGTATTAAAATTTTCCAGTGACTTATGCTGGGCTCTCTGGGCTCGAGTCCTTTCACCCTGGCTCCTGCCAAGGGGCAGTTTGTTTGGGAATAGGTCTTCCTGACCATCAGCAAGCTGTTTTGGGGAGCAAAGTCAGCATCTGTGGAGGCTTCCAAATGGTTTTTGTAAGGCAAGAGTGCGGCCTTTCCCAACACCACTGTGCGAGCAGTAGAGCATCCTCCATTCCTCTCCTGCTTCAGCTCACACTGGCATTTCCAACAGCAGCCTAGCTCTGGAGTGCACAAGCTGCATCCCCGGGGTTTGCTCCAGAGGAGAAGGGGTGGAGGGAGAGCAGGAGTGGGTGGATTTGTGGCTCTGCCTCTTGCATGGCTGCTCTGGGACTGCCATCTCGCTGGCAGGATCAGCACCCTGCGAGGAGGTGGAAGCCCACGTGCTGCCCTGCACCGCTGCCTGTGCGCCGTGTAGCACAGTCTGCCAGGCGTCCTGCCATCGCAACCCTTCCGGCCATGTTGTTTCATTAAATCTGCTCCTTTGCTGCAGCAAATTGTTCAGAGTTACTGTCTCAGCAAGGAGGAGAACAGGCAGCGTTTTGGCAGTTGCACTGTGATTGATATTCTGTTCGCTCCTCTTGAACACTCTGGTCGTTCTTTTTACCACTCTTGTTTTCTTACTAGTGTTATTAAACCAGCCAGACTCTACAGAGACCTGGCCTCCTGCACTCCCATAGTTCACAAGATCTGGAGGGGTTTTTCTTTTGGTTTTGTGTTTTTTTTTTTTTTTTTAATTTTTTTTTTTTTAAAGTCTTTCTGTTTTTGCTAATTACTGCCCAATACAATGAGATGTAAGTTCAGTGAGAGCACTGCAGTGAGGAGGGTTGCTCCCCAAATCCCTCCAGCATATCTGCACTATCCATGGCCACAGTAATTCTAACATGGATGAAGAAGGTGAATTTATTGATTGTAATTATTCACCCTGAAGAGGACGTTAATAGTTCCAGGTTCGAAGCTCTGCATGCTGGAGATGATCTTTGCTAGGCATTCTTTTTTCTACTTAAAAGTGGCCAATAAACCTACACTAAGCAGCAGTGATGAAAAACTCCAGCTGCACTAACCTCTTAATTTCCCGAAGTGTGTGTTTTCTTACTTGAAGCTCTTTGATTTTCAGCCTGACTTTGAAAAAGAACATAGGTCTCATTTAGCTTTAAAGTGTCCCAGTGATGCACATTCCCAAGATAGTTTTCTTAATTTCTTTCACTGTCTTCACTTTGAGGCACATCTCAGTCCCTCTGGCAAATCTCTCACTGGGACTTGACATCGACTTGAGGCTTGGTATTCAAATGACTGAGGCTATATTCTGTGGGTTTAAGGTGGTAAAAAACAAATGGAGTTGTAAGTGGTAAGGTGTGAATACTTTCAACATTCACATGGGATCAGAAATTGGACGTAACTTAAAAACTGAAATTGGAAGAGTGTGCTTATGGAGAGGCACCAAGGAGCTAGGCTGAAGAAAGGGTATGTGATATTTTCCAGTTGACTGATTTTCCTGCCATATCCCCTTACTGCAAGCTACCTGTTACTGCGTAGCCTAGAATCCCAGCCTGGTAAAGATGCCACTGTTTGCACCAGTTTTCTCCACCTGATACTGATTTAACCTCTACGTCACCGAAGAGTCTAACCTGAATGCTTGCTGGGGGTTGGAAAGCACTCACCCCCCTTTGGAATTTGGCAGTGTGATCTCAGGGTGGCTTGCCAAGTCTTTTGTGGGGGGTTTAGTTACCTATGACTAGTTTTCTTTAGAATACTGCCACATTCTTCTGGGCCCCTGTTGCTAAATGGAGATGTACGAATGCATGTCTGACCACCCCCATTCAGTGATCAGTCAGAAAACAGTCAACCTAATAGGGTAGAGTTTTATTTCTAACAGTTTTCATCTGCGGTGGCTAGTTAACAATTACGGATGATCTGTAAATGCAGACTCAATATTGCCAGGATACTCAAGGATTTGAGAAGGCTTAATACAGCTCAGAGTTTAAAAACAATTAGCAGATTCTGGGCTGCGTTTCTCTTAAAGACATTTGTTTGCCTTGTTTATTCAAATGGGTAGAACTGAATGTCCTTACTATAGTCATTTTCTTTGCAATGCAAGAGTTAAAAATCCCTGCTGTACATTTTTTTACATCTACATCAAAGATCATGTAGTGGTGAGAGTTACAGACATACCTGAACAAATAGATATACAATCAACATACTCCTTTTATGTTCAATATATATATTTTATACACACACATGTATCCGCACGTATATGTGGGTAGGCGATAAACAATTTTACCATTAAATTTTTGTTTGGAAACAAATGCCAGCCTGTGATAATGGTATAGTTTTTCTAGCGTAGGATCTTTTTAAGCTATAGACTCTGCCACTGGGGACTGTACTATGAGATAATTGACCTCCACGTGAGTTATGTGTCCTGAGTCTAAAGCAAGGGCGCACGTGGTGGCATCAAAATCAATTATCTCACAATCCATCCCCCAGTGGAAAGGGCTACGGCAGTTAGAATAGACCCATGAAAAAGATTTAGATATTTTAAAATGTTTTCAGTGACTTAATTCTTATAAATAATGTTATTGCATTATGCAAAGAAATAGAATAATGGTGGTGGATTAAATGGTGCTAAGTGTTTCTACCGATGGACTCTGCATTAGCACTCACTAGCTGGGGATGAAATCTCATTGGGGTATCACTGATGGAGTATCACCAAGGCTGTATTAACTGGGCTGCCTCCATTGCAGCCATGCAGGTGACTGTCAAGTAGATGCATCTTCATTTCCTCTGTGGTCGTCATCCTCTTGCGTGTGTCAGGGAGCAGCAGAAGTAATGGACACAGCTGCTAAGCTCTGAGGGCAAAATTCTACCTCCACCAACCCTTGAAAACCCGTGCCAGGGTAAAACTATTTGGAGAGAGCAAAGGTATTTAACTCAGGGATGGGGTCTCCAGTCAGAGCCTGATCACCCAAAGATCATAGCTAAACTATCATGTACTGGAACTTTGAAACGGCTAAACATTCATGTACTGGAACTTTGAAACTCTTCAATTGCCCAGTTGCTTGGTTACAGGATTATTTGTCATCTATTCTGGTAGCAGGGTGAGAGGTGGGGGAACTGGAGGGAAGGGGGGAGAAGATTACATGTGCTGCTGAAAATGCAATGAGCACATTCGATCATATCTAATTCCCATTTATATTACTGTGGACATCCCTACTGCCCAGCTGCCCTCTCAAAAAGTCAGAGCTATGGGATTTTTTGATGCATGAATGAAGACTGGGAAGAGCGCCAGCATGCTGTTCATAGGCTTCTTCATCATTTATTACCTTCTAGTTTTAATTGTTTTCCTGCCTCTCTCGAGATATTTATCTAGGAGGAATTGTACTATGCAATGCAGACACGCGAGGTGGCAACTGAAGATTGCTTGTTAGCTCAGTGCACCGTACAGTAGATGGATCTTAATAAAATAGAGAAGACTATTTACATTAATAGAAGAGGCCCATTTGTAAACCTTTTATTACTTAAGTGCACAAGTTTGACTCCCGTTTGTCCATTATAGAGGTGTGGGTTATATAATAATCACCACATAACTGCATTGTCTGTATCCTTATAGTAATGAAAATCAAATCTCTCCGTATGCCACTCCGTTGCACCCTATTGTGTCTGCAGGGCTACATTTATCTCTGATAAAAGGCTCTGGTAGATTTACAATAGGGCAAAACTTGGACTGCTTAGTTTCTGACTGGTACTTCAGCAGTGGAAAAATTAAACAGAAGCCACCAGAAGAGAGCTTGATGATAGGAGGTAAAACAAAGGGGGAGTTGGCAAAGGAGGGAAAAATAATTATTGAGGAAAAGATAGGAATGGAGTGTGTGTATCACAGAGTGGGATCTGAAGGGAGGAATTCAGATCTCTAGTTCCCTGTAGCTTCAATGGAGCTTCACGGTCCTTTTCTGTGGGCAGCTTTCAGATGTCACCCTCGCTGCCATTTGGATTCCCTCATCAGAGCCTGGTGGCTTTGTCGCAGGTGGTACCCCTGGTTACCTTTCACGGTCCCCATGCTGCTTCCCAGCCCTTCGCCATCCTGGTGAAATTGTGCATGCTGCAGCCACAGCCTTTCCTCCTTGCAGAGCTGGCGATGGCTGTGGGTAAGGCACAGAGGAACTTGGTCTGCCTTCAGTCAGCCTCCAACTCCAAAACCCGACACAAACACGTTGGTGTACCCAGGGGAGGGAGAACTGGCAGTGTGGAGCCATGTGAAATATGGCTCCAGCCTTCGCCGGTTGGTGCTTTGTGTTTTCAGAGCACCCCACACTGTGCAGGAGATGTGACAAATAGCTCCGAACCTCCGAGGAAGGTCAGGCCCGTAGGTTGAAGCAGGAGTGACCACTTTGATTTAAGTCCTCTTTGATTTGAGGAATAAAAAGATGCAAGTCCCTTTTCATGCTTTGAGGGCTAAAGAATTAGGGGAGCTTTCATGCCTCTGTCCCATTTTAGTCTTCAGGAAGGCAAGGTTTATACATTACTCCAATTTCTATTTTCAAACACAAGAATGCAGTTGAGAACAATTGTGCATGCATTGGGGCTTGGAAGAATTGAAGGCCACTAAATGTAGGGGATCTTCCTAGGTGGAGAAAGTGGCTTTAGAAATGGGCATTTTTGAATCAATACCTCAAAAAATTATTTTATTATTTCTCCCAACACTTCAATGACCTTGAGTGTTTATCTCATCTCTTGGGGGAGCGGATAAGGCTGCTCATTTTGTCATCATGAAAGTCCATGTTATTCACTGAAGCAGTCAGGACTTCTCTGTTTGTCTGGTACCTAGCATTAGTTGGGAGAGTATCTGTTGACTTTGATGGGTGTGCTGAGCAGAGTCCATGTTGCCAAGTTCAGTGGACAAAGCATACAGACCAGATTTATCCATTCCTCATCCATCTTGACAAAGGGATAAATACTGACTCAAGTGTTCAACCTCGTTTCCCTCCCATCCCCCCTCCCAGCAAAACCCAAAGAACATGTTTTATGGATAGAGCCAAATGACCAAGCTTAGATAAAAATACCTTGTGCTTGTAGATATGAAACGGAATCAATTAGTCTGAGTAACAGGTCATCTTGCCTGAGACAGCACACATCATTAGGTCTAGAAAGACGATAATATGTAATTTATAAATATATATTGTATGTATTTCCTAATGAGTTAGGAAAAAACCTTTTACCATCATGTTTTTAATTGTATAATGAACATTAAAGTATGTGAATCAGCTGGATTTAAAAATACAAAAGCGCTGAAGTACCCTAATAATAAATCCGTAGGTGTGTGTTGGGAAAGAGATGCAGTTTGCGTGACTGATGAGATATTAACAGTTTTGACCTGATCTCTTGGTGACTGATATTGATAACACTCATTTCTACAGCGCACTGAGGCTCCCATACGGCACAGCCTCCGTTGAGGTTGGAGGGGGTGTGTGCAGCTCACGCTGAGTCCGGTGTTTCTAAATGGGGCACTTGGAGCAACCCGATTCATTTTTGTGAATCACGGCTGTAAATTTAGAAAGCAGAAAATGCCTGTTTCATAATGCTGCCCTGACTCTGGCAATGCGACATTATTTTTGTGGTGTACTCTCAAGTGCTCCCCCTCGTCTGAGACGCCGCCGGCTTGGGGCTTCTCTTAAGGATTTACCAGCCTCAGAGTTAGGAAACGTTTTCCTGATAATCGGCCTACACTGTCACTGGCCCAATTAAATCCCATTACTTCTTGTTATACCCCAGTGGGATCCCCCAAACAATTCCTTGGCATCCTCACTATCTGTCCCCTGTCAGACACTCCTGGATGCTTATCTGGAGCCTCCCGCCAAACTCCGGCTATAAGTCAGCCTGATTGCTGCCTGCTCTGTGCATGTCCGGCGCCCTTCTTGCTGCTTTGCATCCCATATCCCTCAGTTGCATTTTTTTGTAAATCTGGTGTGCCATGATGTTTTGGTTAGGAAATAACTTCTCCGTAGAGTTAAGCATCTGCCTGAGATTGATAAAGGCAAAACAGTCCAGACTGAAGGTTGTCAATTAATCCCTCCATCACCGAGCTCCGTCTGCTGGTCTCAGGGGTCGTAGAGGAGGGAAGGCTCTTGATCACTGCTTGATCCAGGGACAGTGACACCGAGCTGTAGAAAATACCCTTACTTCTCAATTTGTACACTTCAGTCAGCCTTAGTTATGCACATGGGCCAAATTCAGTCCTCAGTTTCACCATCCCAGGGTGTTCTTGAAGTCAGAATCTGATCCACAGCAAGACTAAATGGGAAACTGTTTTTCCACAGAACAATGACCAAGACTGTGTATAATTCTGTGCACCTTGCTAATTGGAGGGTGTTGTCAAATTGGAGGTAATTCAGAGAAGAACAACAAAAGTGATTAAAATGTTGGCAGGATTGTAGATGAAAAGAACTAAAAATATATGAGCATGTTGAATAAGGAGCAGGTAGAGGGAATATGATTCAAGTAACAGGGAACACTGGGGGTGATTCAGTAATGTGACACCCCCTCCACGCCCCGTTTCCAGAAGGTTTGGAGTGGGGTTATGAAGTCTGTGAAACCGATGGGGCTTCAGTATCGGCTTGATGCTACGCACCAGGTGCATTTTCAGAATGAGAGCTACAGCCATGAATAATAGGTAAACTGCACTACGTGTGAAATGAGCATTAGGAAAAACTTCCAGACCACGACTGATTTTCAGGTTGTAAAGAGTTCTTAAGAGGTGGAAAAATGCCAAGTTTCAGCAAAGTACTTATAAACCCATCTTCTAGCATTTGGTGAATACGTCTCCTTTGTTTGAGGCATTTAAACCTAGATTAGATGTTAAACCTAGGCTAGGAACAGAACAAGAAACTATTCAGTCAATCAGAAATCAAGAGCAAACAAACTAAAAGAAGGATGGTTTGGGAAGGAGCTGCCATATCTGACTTGTGCCCAATCCTGAAGTTTCCCATTTGCTGTTGGTTAGAAGTCAGTCTTCTGTGGAATCGGTAAGGATTTGGCTGAAGTAAGAATTGTGTAAAAGCAGAGAGGGATTTTGCTGTCCGTATCGCTAGGGAGTATTTTGCGACGGTCCGCTGCCATGACACACTCAGGTTGCACTTGGCAGGGCAAGTGTCCTTGTTAAATGTCCTGTGAGTCAGGTGGCAGCAGACCTAACGCAGATGCAGTTTTTCGCTCACACTGAACGGAGGTGTGGAACTCATTGCCGCAGGATGTTACAGGGGCTAAAAGTAACAAATGGGTTCGGAAAAGGACTAGGCAAAATCAGGAGGATTTGGTGGGTGGTTAATAAAAATGCTAATCTGGTCTGATCAATCCCTGGCACTGAAAGACTCTAAATCATTGATTGCTAGGAGCTGGGAGGTCTGGATAGGGTCTAGTTCTGACCTTTTTTCTACCTTGATTCACATGCTCTTTTCCTAAGCTTCTGCTGGTGGCCATGGTTGAAAACGGGGTCCTGCTTGTGGGCATGACCCAGGGGGTTTATGTTCTTACATGAGCAAGAGGAGTAGTGTCTGGCTGATGGGATCTCACTGATTTCACTCTGTCCTGAAAGAGACCTTGAGGTTCCAGGCCAGGATGCCATCATTTCTCTTACAGGCTTCCTGTGTGAAGCCAATGCAGCATTTGGGTCTGGCCTGAATACCCTCTTCTACTCGTTTAACTAAAGGGGTCTTTCAGACAGATAATCCAGAATACTTCAGGGTATAGATTGTTTTAACTGATTGCCACCTGAGTTTAGCTGACCTGTTTTAGCATACCTATATAAATTTACAGTGAGAAATTTCCTGATATAGCCAGTTTTAAGCTGACAGAAATAGAGGCTACACTGGGGTTTGCACTGGTTAAAGTGAGTCCTTTTGATTAAACTGGTGCCAAATTCTGTGTGGACAAATCCTCATATTGTAACAAACCCACACATCCTCCCTTTCCTCTGACAATCATATCAGGCTGGTGAGTCCTATGGACCCAATCTAATAGAAATGGAATTTTTACCATGCAAATCTTATTACCTAAAGTGCCAATGAAACTAATGGGATTTTGGATAGTAAAAAATACTCTGTATGTGATACATAGTTTGGAATATAAATTCATTGGGAGGGGGCAATGTAAGGAAAAGGAGCTGTTATTGCATGTGGTCCTTTGTGACTTTGGAGGACCTGTTCCTCCCAACAGCCCTCAGCTCCCCCTTGATTTCAGTGGGACCAAAGTGGTGTTTCGCATACTGCTCAAAACACTGATCTCCTTGCAGAATTTGGTTTTCAAAATACACACTAAGTGTCTGTTTGGTTTAGAATTCATTTGAGGGAGGGGAACAGAAATAAAAAATATCTCAAATGCTCCACTCCAAGGACAGACATCTAGAGGAATATATATTTTTCCAAAAGAAACCATTTTTGCTGTGGAGGTTCGCTGAATGCGTCAAGAACACAAGGAGTATTTGGATGTATTTTGACAATCCCTGGATAAAAAAACCCCTGTGTTATTTAGATAGCATTCTAATTTAGGCCCCACCCCAGTATATACACACACATATATATGGTGTATGTTATATATGTACTAGTGTCCTCAGGCTGCCAATCTGTGTGGCAACTCTCAGGCTGAGGACGGTGTCAGCAGATAGATCCAAAGTTAATAACTGAAGTGCTGTAAATACTACAACCTTTAAAACTGTCTCCTACAGTTCTTATATGTTGTGATAACACAGCACAACTTGCAGAGGGTTCAACACCCCTTGTCATTGCTTGGGCAGAATACCTACCGACTTTTCTGGGAGCTTAGTTTATGTGTACGTTCAGGCCTAAAATATTTTAAAGTAAAATCTTTTTAATAACCTACAGCATTGTGCCATTTCGATGGTGATGCGGATTACTTGGTTTGCTGTCACCTTGGAAGCAAAGATGCAATAAATGATACCTTTATTTTTGTATTTATTTTAATGAAACACACAGAAAAGGCACTTTAGAAAAGTGGAGGAAAGAGGAGGAGGTCAGATAAAAACAACTGCAGTCTGATGTTCGTTTTTGTGGCGTTGATAGTTATTATTCCCAAAGAAAATAATGTCCTTTTTTATTTGCTTTTAACATTTCGCCCTTGGCATCTGTTCCATCCATTGTGGACTAACCTAGACTCTGTTCTCTGACGATGGGTTAAAGCGAGCACTTACTGAAAAGCATTCTCTACTTAATTACTTTTCCTTCTTCTGGAAGCTATTTTTTTTTATAGTCACATGTTAATTGTGTATTAGTAGGCCTTTCTGATTAGTTGAAAACATAATGAAACCTTTGTAAACAACAGGGAGAAAGAGGGAGAGGGAGGGAGGGAGCGGGAAGGGGGGAGAAAGGGACAGGGAGAAAGAGAGGTGTGAAGTGGGGGCTGGACCCGTGAGGGGGAGGTCGGTGAATTTTGAAAGGCAGAAATAATGCCAGTGGAAATTTCTGTTTTTTTGAATGACAACTTCCCTCGCCCAAATTAATCAACTTACTTAACGAGAAATGAGATGCATGGAGATGCAAATTGCTGTCGATCTCCAAAAGCAGGGTGGCAAAGGCAGCAAGTTGGAATGGCGTGGAGGGGGGCTGAGCCGCAGCTGTCCACTAACAAGTCAGTCCTATTTGTAAAGGGCACGGAGCTGAATAACGGTTTTGTTATTGGCTTTCTCTCTCTCTCTCAGCCGTAGGTAGAAATGCTGCATTTGTTTCCTGCGACTATTTCAGCGAGATAGATGTCCTCCTCTTTCATCTCGCCTGCCCGTTTGATTCCCACAGTGGAGCCCTGTGTTCCCCGTGTACCCCAGCCTCCCCCTGACGGGGCGGAAAATTTGGATGCACGAGGAGCACAGGCTCAGGTGCAGGGTCTCAAACACGTAAGGTAATACCAGGAATTATTAAGTTATCTGCACGCCCCTCAGGAGGGCAGGAAAAAATTAGAAAAAAAAGAAAATAAACAGTACTTAGGACCCAATTCAGTGACGCTCGGAGCCCAGCCAGCGCAGATCAGATTCGGTGAATCAGCGGAATCAGGCCCTCTTCTCAGAGATGTTTTTTTCTTTTCCTGGAAAGCTATTCCTTAAACGCAATTCACATTGGTTGTTTTTAAAAGGACGATCCTCTGTTTGCAGCGCTGGATTTTGAACGGGCAGAGCCCCCCCTGCTCCGGTCCTCTGCCCCCACCCCCTTCTGTTGCTGCTTTAAAGAGCTGTGCTTATAGGGATTTTGCAGCTCTCCGTGTGTTATTAGAAAACGTGTGGCTGGGACGGTTAAAATGGGAGTGCTACTGTATGCAAGAGCAATGTTCACTGTAAGCAATCCAAGGAAATCCTGCCAAGGCAGTATATGAACAGCAGCCAAACAAAACACAGGCGCCTTTCCAGTGAAAACCAGCACACTTCTGCAAATAGAGGAAAAATTGACTTTCTGATTTGGAGTGTTTCTACAACTAAGAAGAATTACTACAGTGATTGTTCTAAAAATATTTTTCGGCAGTACATTCTCAAAGGGGTTGGGATGCTTAGCATTGTTTAATTATGCTTCTCTTAGGTGATCAATCTGGATTGTATAGAAATAAAATAGGAAGTTTTTAGGATCTTCTTTTAAGCCAACATTGGCATTATTTTCTGCAGTGTTATAGTGGCATAAAACACCACCTATTTAAGGAGCAAAAATTGTATTTTTATCTTTGCACTTCAGGAAGCATGATTGGAGATTCATCTTTTGCAACTTCATAGTCAAAGATTGCAATTTAACTGCTTAATCTAGAGCAACCCCCCAGATCCCTGCTTCTGTAACTGATGGGTTTTATTTTTCATCTGGACTATTTTATACCTTCCTCCTTCCCTTGCTCCCCCTGACCCCCCCATATTTAGCCTTTTAAAACTTCTGCTCGTTTTGCTTCTTTGTTCACCCAGCCTGGGATTTTCTTTTACAGGACTTTTGAGTCCTGTAGGAATCCTTTAGTGTAAGATGTGTCTGCAGACATTCTGGCATTCAAAAAATTTCCATAATGATGGAAATTGAATGGGATTCCAGAAATAAATATGTTATTAAAAAAAATTGTTTTGCTAGTCTCAGCGACAATTTTTTCGAAGAATTCTTAATAACGGAGTTTAAGAATGTAGTCAGTTTATCTAAAGTGAGCTAAAGAAGTAGGATAGATCTTCGGAGAATTATTATAATCCTTTTTTACTTCCAAAAACCAACATAAAAAAAAAGCAACAGAATTGTCAAGGATTAATTTCAGTTTATGTATTTCTCCTATTTCAATTGTTTTTCTTTTAACTAAAGAAACAAAAGATACTTTACTAGATATATCTCCATTTATTTCTCTAAAATATTTGCAGCTGAGTTCTTTAGGCTTATAGCTGCTGTGAACTCAGTTATCTTCTTCTAACTACACCACCACAAACCAGATTTATCCCTACATTGAAGACAGTGTCTTGAGACTAACAAATCCCAATGTGGAAGAAGACCCTCATCCAGAGCCCATTGAAGCCAGTGGAAAGATTCATATTGACTTTGATGGGCTTTGTATTGGGATGTTAAACATTCCTTTCCTCTTCTTCTTTTGAATTTAACTACTTAGTTTCAGGGTGAGATACCCTCTACTTTAAACAAATCTTAAAGTTGCCCTAATTTACTAAATTAACTTGTGCTGTATTTGCCATTCAGGCAAAACTTCCAGTAGGGTGAAACTGTTGTATATGCTTCTCCCAAGACATGATTGTGTTTTTGAAGGTCTAGTTGGAACAGCTGGGGAAGGTCGGATCTCTGCCCTGTACTCAGCCCTCTCTCTCCTTTGTGCATAGTGCTGTATTCGTAGCCAGTCTTACAGAGAGCAAATCATGTGTATATACATACATATACGCACACACGTACATACACATATATACATGCATATGTATATATATAAAAATAAAAGAAAGCTTGAAAATGTAAACATTTTTGCCGTGAATGTGAGGCATATCATCCACTGTGTTCAAATTAGGACATGGAAATTGTGGCATATGCCCTGTCAAGGCATAGCAGCTCAGTTCTGTATCTTTAAATGTTGATGCAGAACAGTGAAACCAGGTGAGATGTGGCCCCAGGTGCTGGCTGCTGCATGCATTGCTGAACAATTTTTAAAGGATGCATATTGGGTGGTTGGAGGAGGAAAAAGTACGTCTTTTTCTAAATAGATCTTTTCTTGTGAAATATGTTGTAGGTTTAATGCAATGATTAAAATAATGATCGACTTAAGCTTCATACATTCCTCTAATAGCAAGTCGGTATAATCCAGTCCTGGCCTGGCTCCCCCTGATGTGCAGTACTAGTTGTCATGGAGCCCCAATTATGCCAAACTGGGGGAGGATTTTGTTGAGACCATGAAACTCATTTCAGTGGTGACTGTACTCGAACGCTGAATTAAGGGTCCTTCACAGAATTACTCTGAAGGGAAAGCTTGGATGCTGAAGAAGTCCTCCAAGGACTGCTTCTGCTTTCCCTGTCTGCACATCAAGAGCCTACCTGGCTTGAAAAACAGCTCCACAGCAAAGTTTTTTCCTTCGTTCCTTTCAACGTAAATCCAGTTTTGAATTATTTTACCTTCAAGTCCATAGGTTCAAATTCTGTGGTCAACAGAGATGAGGCATCAAGGTAAATTTGCAGATAATTTGGATAGTGGCCCATGCTGAAGGTGTGTGGCTTCTAAACCTAATTAGAGGTGTAGTTTGTTGCAGGCAAAAATTACTGATACACAAGGAAGGTTTTATCTGGAGACATCTGTAGGTTGGCAGCTGTGCCAGCCATGTCTGTTCTTCTAAATAACGGAAGCCATGCAGCCGGGAATAGTAGTGTTTTGGTGACAAGTGATGAGAATATTGGTTGAATTGCACTAGGAAAATATTTTCATTATTTTTATTATTACTGTTCTTATTACTGATTTGAGATACGTGCCTGCCTATGTCTGTGTGTGTGAGCGGATGAGGTAGAGAGGAAGGGCTGTTATTTTTATTTTTTTTCAGTCACACCTCCTTAGCATTTTGTACATATCAGCATTCTAGCTGAGAGATTTGTTAATTGCACTGGAAGACCCGCTTTAAATTCAGGAATACTGAAACTTTGAAACTGTAACATTTTGACTGGCGAGAATGACCAGTCTTCTTTTCTCTTTCGCAGTGAGCTAGTTGAAGGAAGCTGGCATTGTCGCAGAGTGAAAGCTCTGCAGAAGTGCCGCAGGTTTTTCATATGGAAATGTGAAATAATGGGGTGATTAAATAGAGCTGTATATTAAAGTACATCTGACATTAGAATTAGCATAATGTGCTCTAGCCCTAGGCTGAGTACTTTATTTGCCATCTGCGTCGGACCAAAATCCCCTGGGGAAGCGCTAAAATATTCTGAATAAACTCAGCCCGAGTTCTTATTGAGAGTAAAATACCATTTGTGGCACGTCGTATTGATTCGTCTTAATTGCGGTGCAGAAAAGAACATTCAGTTGCTGATGACTTTTGTACTCTGTGACAAGTCGGCTGGAGTTATTCTAACACTGCAGTTGGTTAACCTGAACAGACTGTCGTGCTCAGAGAAGGAGAAAACCTTATCTTCAGTAGCATAAACTACAGTATCATCTCCCGGCTTTACTTCTTTCTATCTTGATGCAGCATCCTTTTTTTTAATTTTATATTATTCCCTGAAAACAGCAGCCAACAAACTGAAGGGGAAATGGAGCTTCATTGAATCAGTCCAAGAAAATTCACATTCTTACCTAGTTATTCTCCCCATTCTCCCTCCCCGCACTTCCACCCCCACACCTTCTTAAAAAAAATCCAGAAAAATCTGACCAGCTTTCATCTAAGGGAGTGAAAATCAGTGGAACTTGTCCTTGAGGATCCATCTCTGGAACCATTAGTTCAAGAGATTTATTATGTATATTCTGTAAAAAGCTGTGGCTTCTCCTGTGCATAAGCCCACAGTCTTAGTCGGTTGTAATGGTTTGATTTTTGTCAACTCTCCACTCAAATAGGTTGCTGAATACCTTTGAAAAAGTGCTTATAACATGCATAAAAGATAAATATTTCATCTGAAGGAAAATACTTTGATGCTCCATGCAATTCTGTAACATTCATAAGGTCCAGTTTTTACCCTATAATTGCCTATCATTATACACAATTTACATATTCAAACATTCTCTACAAACCTTAGTCTAGCATGTTTTTATTACAAATTCAGATCAAGGGAATAACCTTTAACTTCAGAGACAAATGAGACAAATTTACAAGTGCATGTCTGCTGTTTTCTTGTGTTTTATAAATCCCTGCAGACCCGAACACTTTTGCTATAACGCCACTCAGAACAATATACATATATTACTACTTGTTTGTAGTGCTTCAGTAATGAGTCCCCTTTGTATTAGATAACCTATATAATTCAGCATCTAGGCCCTCCATAACGTCAATTATCTCCTCATAGCTAAATGTACATTCCATTAAAACAAGATTTACAGCCTTTATAATACTTCTTAGGATTGAACGTGGATATTTTGTGGATTTAAAGAAGCAGAGATGGGAGTTAGCATTTGTTAAAGAAGCAATGAATTAAAACAAAAATGCTATTTCATTTACTAACTATGAATAGGCACCTAATACCCTTAAGAAATAGTTGTAGTAAAACAGACTGAAGTACTCCTGGGGAAAAAAACCAGGAAAATTTGGTTTCACCCTTTGGCTTTTTTTATTGTTTCCTAATTTACTCTTTATTTTTCCATTATATGCCATGGACAATTTCCTTTATGTATCCTCCTTTAAGTTCCTGTTCATATTACTGAGAATTCTTGCTTGTAAGATGAGAAAATGGCACCTTAGAGAAGTCTGTGGGAAAAAAAAAACCCAGCACTTGCCAGTTTTCAAACAAAACTACTTACAGGAAACCGATTTAAAGGGAAGCTGCTGGCATATTTCATATGTTGTAGAAAAGACTGACATTATTTCAAATGCATTTGAATACCTTATGCAAAGAAAAGGCCTAAAAGTGTCCTTGAGCAGTACAAGGGTTTTTCATGAACACCGTAAATGGGATCCTATATTTTGAACCACCAGCCATGGGTAGACCTATGGTCTTTTCTTCTCATGAGTGGGTGCATTTCCCCCCCGTATTACATTCCCCATTTTCACTGATAGTTTTCACTATTTTATGCAGCAGGTTTGTAAAGCATCCTTTCAGTCTGCTAGCTGATGTCTTAGGTTCAGAGAAACTAACTAAAAGACACGAAGCTGTTTAGATGCTAAAGGTGGAGTCACTTGAAACTGTTGTATCACAAAGGGCTAATTTAAAAGTTAACTCATTCACTATTGATCTTTTAATATTGATTTTCCTGTTTGCTCCTTACTTTTCACACTTCTCCCTTTCACTGCTTTATAAATTGCCTTTGTATTTTAGAATTTAACACCAATTAGAAGAAGGTGTTCGGAGGTGACAAACACGGTTTTTACCTTCCATTTTAATAGTGCTTCTGGGTCAAAATCCCTGTGTCGTGAGTTCCAATTTTTGCTATGCATTTTTCTTTCTTTTTCTGCACTAAGTAAAAGCACTTCTTATACTTCTGTAGGCTGAACATTAACTTCCAGTAAGCCACAAGCTCTTTTAAGGAATGAGAAATTGGACATCCAGAAGGAAGTTGCCCAAAATTACTATTGACATTTTATACCTAAAAATATAATATTGCCATTTTGTAATGCACTAGAAATTAAACTGAGCTGTGCATTTGGCTCATTTATGTGAATCTGGCAGTACAGATCTGAGGTATGATTAAGTCTCACAGAAAATGGGACTATTGAACACAAGCTGCATCTTCAGCCAAAGGTCGCCTGTGTCCATTAAGAAGCAGGAAGCATCTGTTTGTGTTATGCATGGCTGTAGTCTGCCTGCAGTCTCCTTCTTTTTTGTAAGTATAAATGCCAGAAAGGACATGTAAAATGCTTCTGGGGAAAGTTAATGAAAAAAAAATCACAACTTGGTATATTCATATAAGCCCAGTTAAGATCCTTGTTTGTGATAACCTGGTATAGCCTATCTGGAAAAATTCCAAGTCTGCAATGGCAGTCGTCGGAGCTACTTTGAATTCATAGCAGGATAATTCGAATCAGAGTTTGGTTAAGAGTATGATTTTAAGGTATCACGTTGATATCTCTAAGTCTTTCAAGGATTCATGCTCTTTGTTCTTGGAATTAAGAAAAGGATTGTCTGTAGACAGACAGCATGACAGTCTGACTTCTCGACTATGTGATTAATCTGTTTTTCCACTTGTATGATAAAATAGTTCATTCAACAAAAAAGATATTTATTATTACAAGAATGATAAACAGACAATTTGCAGTCCTGCCTAATAGAAAAGGACACCACTGAAAAGCACAAATGGCTTCAGAAAATAAAATAGGCTCCCAAAAGTGGGGCAGCATTTAATCCACCAAAGGCAGAGTTTGGCAGTTGGCGTTAGCATAGAAAGAATTAATAGTACATTACTAATAGTAGTGTAATATTAATATATTTTAATATTGGTGTCAACCAGTGCTATTGTAGATCTTTTTCAACAGGTAGAAAATGCTTTTTAGAATATTCACATCGCTAATTAAAATCAGTGCTGGGAATGAGAGGGTCTTGTGGGGTTTGTAGGTTCTCTTGGCATAAAGCTTCTTGCATAATCTCTATAGAGAACTTGCAGTCTCACTAGTCAAGGTAGAAACAGGATATAGGGAAAGCTGTAAAACATTCAGGCAGTGTGTGGGAGAAGAATATTGCATGAAGTCGTGATTTTTCTTCTGTTTGAAGATGGCACTGAAGGAGATAGGCTATTCAAGAGGCAAAGCAGAAAAAGAAAACAGGGCCTAGTATGGGAGAAAACAGAATTCTGTTACTGAGAAGTAACACTTCTTGGTTACTTCTCCTCCTTTCTTCAGACACCTTTATTTTTCCATCCACCTCTTAAAAACATTTTATTTTTGTTTCCCTGTCACATTCTTTCCTTTCACCGACCTCACCCTGAGATTCTCCATTTCCAGATGATGACAGGCTCTGTGGCCCCTCATGCTTGGGCTCTTGCACCTAAACCTTCATCTCCTCTTCTTGACTGAGATGCACTTCAGGTCGGCTGAGCTTTACAAGAGAGTGGCTGTTTATCTGAGTGGAGAATTGGAGATGCTTAGGTTGTGAGACTGCAGGTGTCTTGCTAAGTCATAAACCACCAACTTTAGTTGGCAGCTGATGCTTACTTTACGAATTGTTGGTGATAGTCCCCATCACCCTCAGCAGGATGTGCTGCAAGACTGTCTTGAGCCCTTTCTTTGGACAAGGCAGTGTGGGGATGGATGCACTGTGTTAGCTCTGGGGATGGATAGAGGAGTTGCGCTTGTTTTACATCTTCAGCTCGTGTTGCCATCAAATCAAAATTAAAAATGAAGAGAGAGATAAAGAGAAGTGGTTCCATTGCATTTGGTGTTTAAAACTAGTGACTGGCATTGGTCTGGCAGTGGTGATCCTCACCCAGGCTTGGACCCTGCTCACACTTCCGTCCTTTTTATTGAGATTGTCAGTCCCTCTGAAATGGAGGTAGCAGCACTTCCAAACACCCCAGGGAGTGCAGGGAGGGTAAAATTCTCGATATTGGGTGTGCTCAGCATATGTTTATTCAATCATAAACATATGTAAGTAAATGTTCTTGCTAACTTGGACAATTTAGAGTGGAACGTGGCTTACAAAACCTCTTCAGCAGAAATACCTATATTAGAGATATTTTTGCATACCCAATCAAGCATCAGGTATGAACCGATATAATTCACACTGCAGATCCACACTGCAGACACCTGGAAAATATTTGGCCCTTGTCTAGGTGACCTGTCGAACCACATATAACCATATATTTTCTTCATTATGAAACACTAAATCTTTCCAGTATTTAATGCCTTTCTCTTTAATGTCAGCTGGTCTTACAAGGAGATTTGTTAAACTAGTGTTCTCAATTATGGCATTTTAATTTAATAATAATTCAATTAAAGGTGTGTTTTTTATGGAGCATCCACGCTACCTTTATTGGTATTATTAGAGTAACCATCATAATAACAAGGAGTAATTATTTAAATGCTCATTAAAAATCAAGTGGTGAAGAAGAGAGTAACATTGGTGGAAAGATTGTAGGAACCTGGTACATGTCTGTTCCTGAGTGCTACAATAAAAGGTGTCCTTTCTTTAAAGCTTGCAAGTTTCTACTTTTCCTGAACTTCTAAAGGTGCAGTAAAGCAGCATTAAAATTCCTTAACATTTTTATTGCTTCTGTTGTAACTTTGTAAAGGGAACCAGAAACATTATCTGGAAAGTACTGCTAGAGGTAAAGAATGGCAGTGGTTATATGGACCTGACTGCAGGTCCTCACCGCAGTCCTGGCAGGGGTTATGGGTGGGTGATTAAAGATGGGGGGAGTTTGTTCTCTGTTACAGCTAATGGAATTATTCAGGCATGCTGAGGGGAGGATTCGTAAGGCACTGGATGTCACTGTAGCCCAGCAGAAAATAATGAGTTCTCAACAGTTCTTATCTCACACTGTTTATTGTTTGATGGTATCCAGAATAACTGAGGGTATTTTGAGGGAAATTCATCTCCAGGGCAAAGGCGCTCAGCATTCAGGCTATATAGAAAGTCATGTACCAACTGGGCAAGGAAGATCTGCGTATCACTAAATGATACAAGTCAGACTGCAGAGGACAGATAAGTCAGGGGATTCAGGCTGCCTGGTGCAGTGGGATGAATTTCCACAGACCCAGGCTACTCTTGTTCTGGGCTGGGCAAACTGACCTGTCTTTTCTCACTGTCCCCTGTAAGGGCAGAATTTGGGAGGCAGGATCTGAGTTTAGCTTTGTTTTTTGCTGTTCATGAAAGAGAAGAAAGCTCATTATTGCTTTGACATTTTGAACAGAACATAATCTGTCATGCAGTAATGGAGAGAACACATTTTAATATTTCTGGAAAAGACCATCTTTTGTCACAATACAGAGAAAAGGCTGGAGTGTTCAATAAGTTCATAGTTTGTAATTACCTGCTTAGGGAGAAGATACTAGAGAGATTTTTAATCTACCAGATAAAAACTTAACAAGATCTAATGGTTGGCAGTTGAACTCAGCAATTTGAATCAGAAAGAAAACAGTTTTTTTAATACTGAAGATAGTCAACCATCACCACAGACTACTCTGATACAGAGTGAATTCTCTCTTCCCTAGCATTTCCAAATCAAGTTAGGAGAAGGGGGTGCTAAAAGACATGAAATGGTTCAACTGCAAATCACTGGGCTGGATGATATCTGTATGTGAGGTGCAGACTAAATTGTTTCTTATGTTTTTCGTGTACATGTAGGTAGGACAAAATATTATGATCTTAAATTGCAGGAAGAAAGATTTAGATTAGGCATTTGGGTAACCTTCATGATGGTAAAGGAGAGAAGGAATGAGGAGGACTTTGGGAAGGTTGTAGACTCTCTATCCGGGTGGCCTTTGAAGTGGAATAATGGAGCATCTGCCATAGATATGAATAGATGCACGGATATGGACATCCCTTGGGTCAGGAATTGGACAAGGGCAACCCTTAAGGTTTATCCCAGCCCTCTCATTCTTTAATTTCCTGGTCCTTCCTAGCCTTCAAATCAATATTTCTGAACCTATACACCTGCATCTCAGTAGGATCCAGCCATACATACCTGTCTCATGTCTGAACTCCAGTGGCAGTATTTGTTTGGCTTTAGTGCAACCTTGAAACTACTGTTGATTGCTCAGGGCTTGTGGCCTGGATGTCTCATCACCGTATCTACCAACGAATGTAAAGATAAAAAAATATACTTGAGCCATCAGCCCTGAAAATCATGCCTAGTTACAGACTGTAGGTTTGAATCCATGTGCAATTCCTTGAACAGTATTCATGCAGTCTTCGCTTGTGCTTAACTCTAAGCACATGAATAATTTCATCACTATCCAACAGAGCACTTCAGCCTATGCTTAAGTTTCACTGATGTTGATTACTCACATGCTCAAAGTCAAGCACATGCTAAAGTGATAAAGACTGCATATGGCAGAGCCTATATAGCTAGTTGTCATAAAGTGAGTATTTAGACAGACTTCAGTGCAGGTGGCAAGGGATTAAGATAGCCATATATCAAAAGTAGCCTTATAACAAAGAGTTTTATAGTGTAGGTGCACTGCATTATTAAATATAAGGATCATTCTTGAGCAATACGTGGCTGTTTCTGGGCATGTTTAAAATATTTAGCAAGTTTTTGAATATAAAAATGTTCGGAGTGGATCTTCAAAGACTTTTTGACATTGTTCTGTTCTTAAAAGTGAGCATCTACGCTGCTTGGGGCAACTTCTAGGCAAGATAACCATGAAGTGATAATATGGAAATGAACATTTTATTTTATTTTTTTCATTTTTTTTTAAACAGGGAGTCTGGGGAGAGTCTTTGAGGGTTCTGATAGTTAAAAAATATAGATACATAGGCATGCAGACACGAACACTCGTGAAGCAGTCAGAGATTGGTAGCCAGGTAGCCTGCAGTCAATTTTGCCATCGTGTCCGGGTCTCCTGAAGAGGAGTGTTAAGGAGCATAAAAGCTAAACAAAACAAAAAGGAAGAGAAGACCGTTTTATGACTGCTAGCTTGTAAATCTTAGATCACTAATAGCACTAATTTGCTCTGTTTGAAAGAAAACTAAAAAGGAGGGGGATTTACTTTCCTCACTTGAATTTCACGGAGGTGAAGTTTTAGAGAACAAAACAAAACAAAACATCTCAGTTCCATGTAACATGTAGTAGCAAGCATCCAGTCAGCTGCCATTTTGAGGGTAATTTTTTTAATCAGCCATTTCAGTTTTAGATTGGCCTTGATCCTCAGCCTGCTCAGGAATTTTCCTCCTTACGTATGCGCCTTTGCTGAAGTAAACGTGTTGCTGCTGTTGTCGTCGTCGTCCAATACACAGCTGCTTTCTTCCTCCTGTCAGCTCTTGAGCTAAGCAAGGAGAATGCATGCACACACACACAGACTCACACACTTCATTTTTTTAAAGAAAAAACCCCCACAACAAAAAAGAATGCATGCTGTGACTTTAAAAATGAAAGAATCAAACAGCTGTGGGTAATAAATCGATTAATTAGAGTGGATAAAATGGAGGTGAAGGGTGCAGAGCACTCTTTAATTTGAAGATATATGACCTTGTAAGATGCTGCACTTCATTTGCTATTAGATCACACTTCAGAAGGGGCTTTATTAAAATCTATTCTAGGGTGAGCTGAGGTAAAACATATTGTTAAAAAAAGCTTTTGACAGAGTATGTTATATACTTTAGTCTGCTTCAGTGATTTCTGTCACTTTTTATACTACACATGTTGCTGTGCAAAAAAAGTTAAAGGTCTAGACATTTTCATCATATTTCTGTAAGAAACAGAAATTTAAATATTTGAAGTAATAATGGGAGCATTTACTGTTGCTTTGGCTGCAGAGCTGACATAAAACTCCCTAACTGCCTCAGTGCTGAGTATATTTTTAAGGGATAATGTATCAGTTCCTTTCCGTGTTTGTATGTGGCTTTCATTAATGTCAATAGCAGTTACGGGCACTTTTTCCAAGCTGAGTACAGCTCCCAGACTTGTGTTTTTTCCAATAGCGGTTGTTAGAGATTAATCAAAGCAACTGGGTCTGTCCCATACGACGCAGCGTGCAGGGCTGGGGCACAGGGGCCGCCTCAGCCAGGCAGAAACGCCCGCCGTGTTGTGTACGTTTTTTCTTGGCTGTGGAGAGCTGGCTTCTCCGAAATCGGGCTCTGAAGCTGCTGTCCACAGCAATAGCCCTACTAAATCAATAGGAGCGTGAGGAGCTGCACCACATTTATCACCTACCTTTGTAAATAAGTCTCAATCTGATAGAGATGCTTTTTCCTTTACACTTTTATGGATGTTCATTGGGTGATAAGATTAGATAGACTGACAGGCTGATAGGTAGGCAGATAATCTTCTAGCCTCCTTGTCTAAGGTTTTGTAGGTTTTGTTAGCAGCAGCCGTTCCTGCAACAGCCAGAAGAGGGGAATTCAGTCAGCAGCAATCCTGCTTCGCCTGATGTGCCCGAGTTTAATTTTTTTTTTTTTTGACTGCTATGAGTCATTCCTCTTTACAAAGGTAGTTTCGATAATAAGGGTTCTGTTCACCTTATAAACTCTTTCATTTTCAAGCTCAAGCAACAAGCTTTTGTGAATTGCAGTCCCCCTGCCTGGAAAGGGGTTGTGTGGTTCAGCTTCGGATCTGAGCTCCTGCGGAGGGGCTGGGATCGGGCTTCGTTCAGGTCGTTATGCAGATACGGGTCAGGCAGGAAGCTTGGTTCAGGCTTTGAACTTTCAGGAAGTTTAGTGCCTTGAGGTGCAGCGGGGCCATCGCTAGCCAAAATATGTGCTTTCATAAACAAACAAACAAGCAAGAAATTAATTTTAGATTTTCCAAAATGGGTAGTTGTTTTTTCAGGAAACCTCCCCCTCATTTAAAAAAAACAACAACAAAACAAATCCTGGATCATGATTTTCAAGTTGACACATATTTATGAATTTATCAGAGTCTTGCAGAGGCATTGAAGAAGGCAGGGGGAGAGAAGTGCTTTTTGAAGATAGCACATAGTTTATATTGTGCCCAGGACTGGAATTTTCTAGCTAGCAAAATTATGACTGTGGTGCAGACTTGTCCACACCTGTCCTTTATGTAAAGCTGAATCAAGGTTAAAGGAATGCTTTCCACCTTTATGCAGCCGTTCAAAGAGGCTAGAAAGGCAAACAGAACAATGTTTTTGGCTCCAGTGAGCGTTTCTGCATTGGAGGGCAGGCTCAGGCTCAGAAATTCTTGGGACCCAGTTCAAGCATGGCCCGACATTTGTTACTGTTAATTGCAACTGTGCTGTCGGCTTTGATTACCGGATGTTTCATTTGAGTGGCTTCTTGGTGTTTTGGCAAAAAGAATGTCAAAGTGGTTTATGCAACGGTACATTTTCCAAGCTCCTGTTGACTTGAATAGGACTTGTGCAGCTAAATACCTACATAGTATTTTAAAAATGGAAGTGCTGGCATGACTGAAGCATGTATAAATTAAATTCAGTGAGATCTCAGGGGACTGCTGCATGAAGTATATAAAAATATAAAATGAAAGAGTGAAAATGACACTGAAGCTCCTTGCAGGTGCCTTGTAAAACCTACCACACTGCATTTTCCTTGGTTTTCGGCTGTAGTCATAAATCCCTTGAAACAAATTCCTTTTTGTGGAATAAACACGTGAAAGGATTTGGATCCTTATGCATCATAAAGGAAGGTTTTATTTGCAAGTTAGAGGATATAAATGTATATAGCACCAATGCGTATGTGTGATATTTGTCATACATGTTAAGTGAGTAAGTGTGGTGAGTAAATGTGCTGTTCAACAATTTATATCAGTCAATACATTGCAATTAAGTCCTTCTTTCAGAAATGCCAAGGAGGAAATGTGCTAGCAAAATAAAGCGCATGCCAACTGTATTTAAATGTTCTCCACTGTATTATTTTTTGAGTGTTCTTTCTGTTTTTCTTTTATAGGTAAAGATGAGCCTTCAAGCTATATTTGCACAACATGCAAGCAGCCTTTTAATAGCGCTTGGTTCTTGCTTCAGCATGCCCAGAACACACATGGATTCCGCATCTACCTGGAAACAAGCCCTTCAAACAGTTCCCTTACTCCACGCATCACCATCCCTCCTCCTCTGGGACCGGAGACTGTTGCACAGTCCCCGCTGATGAATTTCCTTGGAGACAACAACCCTTTCAATCTTTTGCGGATGACAGGACCCATCTTGCGTGAACACCCTGGCTTTGGTGAGGGTCGGCTCCCAAACACGCCTCCGCTGTTCAGCCCACCACCTCGTCATCATCTGGATCCACATCGCCTTAGTGCCGAAGAAATGGGGTTAGTTGCCCAGCATCCCAGTGCCTTTGACAGAGTTATGCGTTTAAACCCCATGGCAATTGAGTCCCCAGCGATGGATTTCTCTAGAAGGCTTCGAGAGCTGGCAGGAAACAGTTCCACCCCTCCGCCAGTCTCGCCCAGTCGCACCAACCCTATGCATCGCCTGTTGAATCCTTTCCAGCCGAGTCCCAAGTCACCTTTTTTGAGCACCCCGCCACTGCCCCCCATGCCCCCCAGCAGCACTACGCCTCCCCAGCCTCAGGCCAAGAGCAAGTCCTGTGAATTTTGTGGGAAAACATTTAAGTTCCAGAGTAACCTTATCGTGCACCGGCGCAGTCACACAGGAGAAAAGCCCTACAAGTGTCAGCTCTGTGACCATGCTTGCTCCCAGGCCAGCAAGCTAAAACGCCACATGAAAACGCATATGCATAAAGCTGGCTCCATGACGGGCAGGTCAGACGACGGACTGTCCACCACTAGTTCCCCCGAGCCAGGCACAAGCGAGCTCACTGGAGAGGGACTGAAATCCAGTGAGGCAGATTTCAGGAACGAGAGCGATCCTTCCCTGGGCCATGACAATGAAGAAGAGGAAGAGGAGGAGGAGGAGGAAGAGGAGCTCGAAAACGAGAGCCGGCCAGAGTCGAGCTTCAGTATGGACTCGGAGCTGAGTCGCAATCGAGAAAACGGCTCCAAGTCGCTGCCGGACGAGAAATCCCTCGTCCTGGGAAAAGTCATCGAGAATGTAAGTCTAGGTGCCATCCAGCAATATAACGACATGCTAGCTGAAAAACAGAAGAGGAGTAGCTTCATGAAAAGGTCTTCTGACCAGCGAGACTTGTGTCCTCGAGACCTCTGTCAGAGAGATCCAGGCGACGAAGACTCAGTGGTAGGAGAGCTGGACCGCACTGAGGAAGGGACGGTCAACGGAAGAAACTTTGGCCCGGGTGAGCCCTTCCCAAACTTGTTCCCTCGCAAGCCGACGCCTATCACGAGCCCCAGTTTAAACAATTCCTCTAAAAGAATAAAGGTAGAGAAAGATTTGGACTTGCCACCAGCAACGATAATACCTTCCGAAAACGTTTACTCCCAGTGGCTGGTAGGGTACGCAGCATCGCGGCACTTCATGAAGGATCCGTTCCTCGGATTCACAGACTCCCGACAATCCCCCTTCGCGACCTCTTCCGAGCACTCGTCGGAGAACGGGAGCCTGCGTTTCTCCACCCCGCCGGGGGACATGCTGGACGGGGGGCTCTCAGGGCGCAGCGGCACGGCGAGCGGAGGCAGCACCCCCCACATCAGCGGCCCCGGCCCCGGGCGACCCAGTTCGAAGGAAGGGCGCAGGAGCGATACATGTGAGTACTGTGGCAAGGTCTTTAAGAACTGCAGCAATTTGACGGTGCACCGTCGGAGCCACACTGGAGAGCGGCCTTACAAATGCGAGCTCTGCAACTATGCATGTGCCCAGAGCAGTAAGCTGACGCGCCATATGAAAACGCATGGCCAGATAGGGAAGGAGGTCTACCGCTGCGACATTTGCCAGATGCCCTTCAGTGTTTACAGCACCCTGGAGAAACACATGAAAAAGTGGCATGGAGAACATTTGCTGACAAATGACGTCAAAATTGAGCAGGCAGAAAGAAGCTAAGGCCCCCCCCGCCCCCGCCCCCGCTAGGTTAAATTTCAGGGGTCTAGGTAACATTTTATTTGTACAGTTTAACTATTGCCAACTGAGAAAAGATGACCTAACTTGCCTCCGTAAACATAACTTAGCATAACTATGGTAGGTGCCAGCCTTTGGCACTTAAAATATAACCTGTGTCTACAAAGTTCTATTAAACCCGAGGGTTGATTAAGGCAGTAAAAATTGTGGAGCCTTTTAACTGTGCAATAATTTCTGTATTTATTGGGTTTTTGTAATTTTTTGGCATGTGCAGGTACTTTTTTTTATTCTTTCTGTTTAAATTTCTTTTAAAATTTTGTTGGGTATCCCTTTTTAATTTTACCCAGTCGTAGCCTGAGATTACTTGCATTGTAGGGGAGAAACATATCTTTTTAAATTATAATTTTTGGGCCGCTGCTTTGTTGAAATTTAAGCTAAGCATGTGTAATTTCTTGTGAAGAAGCCAGCATTTGAACAGAAATTTCTTTTTTTTTTCTTTTTTTTTTTTTTCTTTTTCTTCCTTTCCTCTTCTTAAATAACCTTGAAGATTAGGGAAAACAAAATTGTACAGCGGATAACAATCTTTAAAATTAGCACTTTCTTTTGGAATTGGATCGAATATGTAGCACGGACAATGTCGCTGATGATAGAGGCCTTTTCTAGATGGATTTCATCACTAAAGTTATGGCAACAAAAAAAACATAGGTGCAGAAGGCAGCTACATTCAAAACCCAGAAACATTATTAATTGTGCATTACTATCAGATAGTTTCTTCTTGTTGTTAAAAGCTATGGCAACATAATGGTGCCATTTTGTCACTTTTTGGGGTGTCTTTCCCTCCCTCTTCCCCTCCCGCTACTCTTCCCAGAGACAGTAAAAGTTCGTCTTCAGTACTGGAATATTCTTTTCAAATCTTGGAGGAGCCAAATGCCATCTTTTTTCTTTTTAAACTGCAGAATCATGAATTTGAGTTCAGGACATGTACTTTAGTCCAGATTTGCTGTAGTTAAAATAATTACTAGAGGATGGGAAAGTGTCAATTTCTCAATGAAAAGCCTCAACTCATAGGCATTTGGTTTATGAATAGAAATATCAGAACTATCTTATATGATGTACAATGATGTTATTATAAGGAAGGGAAAAATAAATTCTAGTTGATTTAGTTGATCTCTGTCTTGGCAAGATTCTGCTCCTACTGAAGTCGGTAAGAGTTTTCCCCTTGACTTATTTAGGAACAGAATGGAATTGTATTCAGATAAAAGCATTACGACAGAAAAAAATACAGAAAAGAAAAATGCACCTGCTCTACTTTCAAATTCCAAATTTTTTAAAGCCTTTTATGAGTAATATTAGCAAACAGTGGACAACTATGGTTAGAGATTTTAATTATGTTGACCCGCACTTTAAAGCTTTTGTTTGTGGTTAAGAGAAAAATGGCTTCTCAACAAGAAATTACATCATATTCTTCTACTTGGCCCAAAGGTGGGTTAAACTGTAAGGGAACAGCTGAGATTAAGTGTCAGTGTTGCTAAGCATGGCATTCACAATACTGGCACTATAAAGAAAAATAAATAAAAATAATTTATTGGACAGTTTTTCTACTGCCATTCAATTTGACGTGAGTGCCTTGAAAACTGATCTTCCTATTTGAGTCTCTTGAGACAAATGCAAAACGTTTTTGTGAAATGAAAAGACTTTTAAAAAAAAAAAGTAAAACAAGAAAAGTACATTCTTTAGAAAAAAAGAGCCACATTTACTTAAAAAAAAAATTACTGGTTGAAGATAGTGGACATGAAAATGCCATAAGACCCAATCAAATGAAGATGTATACCCAGCACAACTTCGGACATCCATTAGCTGAATTATTCTCAGCCTTTTTTTTTTTTTCAGGACAACGCTGCTTAGGAAATGGAATGGAAATGATTTACTGCTGAATTAAAACTCAAATGACACAAATTACAAGTTGTTATCATTGAATAAGAAAAAACAATTCAGGAACAACGGCTAATTTTTTTTAAAAGTTAAATTTAGTGCACTCTGTCTTAAAATACGTTTACAGTATTGAATACATACAAGGGTAAAAAAGAAATTGTGTGTATGTGTGTTTGAGCAATCTTTTTTTTTTCAAAGTTTGCTTAATAGGTTATTAAAAAAAAATGCCATAATGGCCATGTGTATATTGTTTTCTTTTGGTGACGGGGTTTTAGTATATATTATATATATTAAAATTTCTTGATTACTGTAAAAGTGGACCAGTATTTGTAATAATGGAGAATGCCTGGGCATTTTACAAAACCAGAAAGAAAAAAAAAAATCCTTTTCTTTTTTCCTTGAAAATGTTGCAGTAAAATTTAAATGGTGGGTCTATAAATTTGTTCTTGTCACTGTAACTGTAAAGTCTTGAGTTTTAGTAAATTTTTTTCTGCCTTGGGTGTTGAATTTTTATTTCAAAAAATGTATAGAATCTTGTATTTGGGGATTAAAAGGTGATTGCTACACCATGTAGAAAAAGTACGTAGAAAAAAGTGCTTAATATTGTTATTGCTTTGCAGAAAAAAAAAAATCACGTTTCTGACCTGTACCTATTTTTCTCTTTTTTTCTCCCCTTCCCCCCTTCCCTTCCCCTTCTGGAATGGATATTGATATTGGTTGATTCATATGATGTAGGCACTTGCTGTATTTTTACTGAAGCTTGTAATTTTTTAACTGTACGCTTGTCCTTTTAAAGGGATTTAATGTACCTTTTTGTTAGTGAATTTGGAAATAAAAATAAAAACAAACAAACAGGCTGCCATAATATATTTTTTTAATTTGGCAGGATAAAATATTGCAAAAATAAAAAAAAATTTGTATGTGAAGTCCTTATTGTACAGAAAAAAAGGGGGTTGTTAGACGACCTTTGAGTAAAAGAAACAAAACAAAATAATTAAGTGCTTTTTTATTTTTAATTTTTTGTTGTTGTTGTTCACAAATAATTTTAGTTGTATATATATTTTTTTTGTCAGAAATGGCCTACAAAAAAGTGCTGTTCCCACAGGGCTCTAAATAACTTCAAAGTTGCCTGGACCCCTTGCATCAAGGTTTTACCAGGTATGGTTGAACCAGGCTGGATGGTTATTGCCGATTCATGTGAAATGAAATTCAGTTCCCGTAAAGGTGTGTGGGGTGACGTCCCACAGCTTCCCTGCAGATTCGAGAGAGAGAGAGGAGATTTTTTTACCCCCTTCCAAACAAGAAGATGTCCAACACATCTTCCCTCTCCCGGCTGCCCCCATCTCACTGCTCCCCACACCCTGCCACCGCCCTCTGGAAGAAAGTCGTTCTATAGCAAACAGTGAGAGCTGTTGCATCCACTTTGACATAAAATGGTAAAATGGGCTGCTGTTGGTACAGCTGTAACCGGGTTGAAATAAAATTGGTCCAGGCACAGCCCTCTCTTCCCTGTCAGAACAGGACCTACTCCGTGTACAGGTCTTGCCAGTCCATGTTATTAGCTGCTTTGCTGCTGTTCAGTCCTAATTGTACATTCCATAAATTTCTGAATGTTTGAGGGACTGGGATGAAATCCTGTGCCTTTTGATTTCTCTCTTTGCTGTTCTTTCTCTCTCTCTCTCTCACGCTCTCTCCCTTTCGGGTCGAGGGGAAGGCAAGTGGCAGAAGAGGCACTGATGCTCTAGTGAAGGGGAGAAGGAGAAAATGCTCACCGCTCTTGCAGGAAATCGTGGTAAAACTAAAACACAAACAACAAAAAAAATATTGCCATGCCAAATTCTTCTGCTGCTTTCATCAGTGCAGAACTGCTGGAGCAATTGGAGAGGCATGGGTGTGACAGCAGAGAGAATTTGGTCTAGCTACCGAAGAGATAGATATATGTCTTCCTGGCTTGAACAACATACCCTTAAGACTTCTGGACAAATTCTGGATCTCAATTAAACTGATATAAATCAGGAATTATTCATCACTGTTAGTCCTGGATTACTCCAGCGTAGCTGAGGCTGGAATGTGGTCCCTTAAAGGCACATTTTCACTTTTTGGTGAAAATTCAAATCTCTGGCCTTCATATAAATCCAGAGCCATGTCACAGAACTCAGCAGAATCCCTTGGACATGCATCGGTGTAACAAAGATCAGAAGTTAACCACATATTTTCAGTCCATAATTCATTGATTTGAGAAAGAATTTTACCTTTCATTTTAGTGTAAGTTGCTTAGGAGCTCCGTTCTCCCTGTTGTTTTTAATTATCCAGGATAGCTAACACCAGCAGTTGTCAAATTTTGTGACTTAAATCACTAAAACTAACAAGTCACCCAAAAGCACAAGGGTTGTGTTTCTGCAGACTTTAGTGATAATGAAATGGCTCTCCTTTTCTTCTTGCTTAGGAGAACTGTAGTTTACTAGGCCATAAGCACAATATAACATAGACATAAAATAGCTAGAATGCTGCCATAGTTCTCTTCACAATTTAAGTAGTTTTTTGTTATTATTTTAAGGTTGAATTTCTTATTTCCATTGTGTCTAGTCCTGCTGCCTTTGAAGTCCACAGCAAAACTCCAGTCGACTCCCTTGGCAACAGGACAGGTCCGAGAACTGGTTTCAGAAAGAAAAATACTGATTTTTAAGGAAAGGGTCAAAAAATCAGCATTTCATCCCAGTCCTATGTAAAAGACAGTCCAAGGTTTTGTTTATCACAGGCAAACTCATTTTTATGGTGCTCTTTGTATTTTAGAACTGCAAAGCAAAGTAACGTTGATTTAAGTTGTTTGCATTTGTACCGGCAAGGCAAAATATTTTTATTACCTTTTTCTATTACTTATTGTATGAGCTTTTGTTGTTTACTTGGAGGTTTTGTCTTTTACTACAAGTTTGGAACTATTTATTATTGCTTGGTATTTGTGCTCTGTTTAAAAAACAAGAGCACTTTTTTTTTTATTATGGATAAAATGTTGAGATGGCTGGAGGTCATTTCAATATGGCTTAGTGAAATATTTATTGTTCCTTTTATTCTCTGTACAAGATTTTTGGCCTCTTTTTTTTCCCTTATTGTCACAATGTTGAGTTCAGCATGTGTCTACCATTTCATTTGTACGCTCGTTCAAAACAACGTTTGTTCCAGTTTCAAGTTATAAAAATAAATTGGACATTTGACTTGATCTCCAAATCTTGTCTTTCCTGTTTTTTTGAAATTGAGGGGTGGGAAGGGGAAAAAAGAAGGGAGTGAGGAGTTCAAGCTTTAGTACAGATGATAGAGCTCGTGCAGCATTCTCTTTTGACTCTCGTGGGAGTCAGTCAGGAGATAATTCTTGTTTGGGGAGGACAGATGAGCACCTGCGTGATGCTAAGCAGGCACTCAAGTCCTGCTTACATCCCTTGGACTTAAATATAATATAAAGTATTTCCCGAGCAGGAAAATTTTCTTGAGAGAAAATGGTAGAATAATACTTGAAACAGTCAAATTTCTCATATGAAATTATGCGACGTTTGGGGTGATTAGTGCAGTTTACTGAAGACAGTGAGAAGAGCTTTGCTCTTGTGTTTCTTTCCATCCCCATAAACTTAACTGCATGCTGTATACACCTAAGTTTGTTAATGTGTTTTGCTTCTTGGATGCCAACATAAATAGGAACACTTACCGATTTAACCAGGAGTTGAATTTGGGCCACAGACTGAGTATTACTATGCGAGAAGCACCAAAATGTAACTTTAGCTAAACATCTGCTCCTCCTCTTCAGCTAGGGACAAAGGCACGCACAGTTAAAGGCAGAATTTTGCACAATTTGCAGTTTGAGGATAAGAGCTGACAGCTACAGGCAGTTCACTGCCCTGGTACTCTTTATCAAGCCAACCTGTTAGCAAATGCATAGAAATCTTAAATGAGAGAATTGTTATTCAAACCATTATTGAAAAGCTCAGGAAAGATTTGGAGTGTCGGAGACCAGAGTATGATTTCCTGGAGGCCCTGGTCCAACAAACCATGTAACAGGCTTGTGATTCAAAGCAGGTGGGAGACTGAAATTCATTTCAAAGGAACTGCTCCTGGACTTTAAAGCATTTGGCTCAAGTCAGAAGTCAGGAGGGGAAGCTAAGTGGTTTGTGGTACAGAAGAGCTCCTACAGATGGTCCCTTCCTGATCTCAGGCTCCCCTGGATCTACAATCTAAATTTAGGTATGTGTGTAAGTGCCTTGCTGGATCAAGGCTTCAGAGTGATATAAAAGTTAGAGTCTTTGAAAAGTTGCACTCATGAAAAACCAGTGAAAATGAAATCAGAACCCGACGCTGACAATTATATTGGACAATAGTTCACACTGTAATTCCCAAAATGCCACGTTCATTTTGAATGCCTTCTGCAGTGAGCTGTAAAGGCTGTTACATTTTACTTCTAAATTTTGTACAGTTTGCATTTGAATGGAGTATTTTTGACACCCCGTAAACATGACTTCATTCTAGTGGAGCTTTACACTGCTGTGTTATTTTGTCAGCTTTAAAGGCGCTGCAAGCCTTGCAGATGTTGATGTGGTGTTTGAAGATTTAGCAGCAGCAGCCGCTGCTGTGCATCCTGGCCCGTGGCTGGGTGGGTCTGGAGGCATGAGGGGACTTTCCGTCCACTGCCTCTGCTAGGGGAGGTGATATCTGCCTAGCAAGGAGAAGCATGGACTGTCTGGAAGTGGTAATGCCTTAACTCATCACTGTTGGATCTGCTAGAGCTTGTCTGTCAGAGCCCTGATTACTCACACACCTTGGCATGAGGGAAAAAGCAAGATTGGGCCCTTTTGACAGAGGAATTGTGAGAAATCACACAAACAAGGCTGCAAACGACTAAATCCAAACGAGTCTCTCTGCAGCATCCTCGGGTTGGATACTCCTGTTTCACACATGCGTGTGTAACCCAAGAAGAACTCTATCATAATCAGGAAAGCAAAAAGGTTTAGAAAAATCTTTGTGAAATCCAAATGAAACCAATGGAATTCAAACTTTGGTATGAAACAAGAGGCACTTTAAGTCAGCATTGTAATTATTATAATGAAGAAACTTGTTATAAAGGTGATTTAATTTCTCAAGGGCCTTATTCCTCACAGTAATTCTACACCATATTACTTCTTTGGATTCAGTAGATTTACTCCTGATTTACATAAGTATTCCATGGGATTGAATCTGGTTTAGTGGTTTTACATACAAAAAATTTACATAAATGATAAGAACATATAACAGAATAGCAGTGGCCATTGAACTCTAACTCCATAGTTGAGATGTTTCCACCAGAAAGTGGAGTCAAAGAGTTCCATTTACCCTATCAAAGGACAGAAAGATACCATGTGATCTGTACGTCCAGTTAAAACAGCTTGAAAACTGAGCACTCAAAATGAAAGGCTTGTGAACAGACCAATAATTATATACCAAAATCATTCAGGAAATAATTCTGAATAATGAATATATTTGAGAAAATTGTGATCTATTTGCAGACAACTTGTAAGCAAAAAAGAGGCAACATTTGCCTAATAGTAGATTTGCTCTGAGTTATTCTCCTAGCTCAGCTAAACACTGACCTTTAGCTACTCAATGACAACACGCATTTCACTGTCTGACAGATGACAGACCGTTCTCTGGGATCGCACAGGTTAGAGATGGAAAAGACCTATTCACTCCTTTTGCCCATCCACTCCCAATGCAAGATTATTCCTTTCAGTACATTTCCTAAACAGGACCTTATGCAGAACAGAATTAAATATAATTTTATATCTAGCTACTGAAAAAAAACTGGCTGGTAAGAAAAGATTCTTCATCCAGTTTTGTCACTATCCATTTCCCCATGGGTTTAATCACAGGATATAACAATAAAGTACTACATTTATTGAAAGCGGGCACATGCTTCAGGGCTTGGTTGGACTGTACTTTGAGGGTGAGGTTAGTTCCAAAAAATGTTCTAATTCTTCTATTTCCCATACTAATCAGGAGCATTATACAGGCAATTTACTGATTTACAGATTACCTTTTCTGCACAAAAGTTAGACGCAGGTTTCCTTTTATGTGTATCTTTTTATTTGTTTCTTATTCTGTTAGGATACCTGTGAAATACCTCCTGTGCAAGTGAAGACCACTTACATATTTTCATGTAGAGTTGGCATGTGCCAGTGCTGATTATGGCAAAAGTCATAGGTATCATCAGAGAACATCAAACCTAATGAAGACATGAAGGAAAACAATCATGTTTTAATGATTCCTAAAAACTGGCTAGGAATTACAATAATGCAAAAAATATACATTGCTCTTCAAAAATGTTTTAAGCATAAAGAATGGATGTCCAATGACTAACAAGTTATATGTGTGTGAGTGTGTAAAAACTATGTATACATCTCAGATATATACAAACTTCAGATTCAAATTTTAAGTGTACTTGTAGAAAACTAGAGTATAATATTGATTTAATTTGAATTTCTCCTAATTAACAGACAAGCGTAACTGAACTCATTTTAGTCCACAGCACTATATCCTCAAGATTGCCAGTTACTTTAGCAAAGCTGATTTAAAATGGATATTGCAGTAATAAATGAAGACCTCTTGCTTCCCTTTAGAAATCACAATTGGAGCAGCCATTGCATGTGGGCAATGTCCATATAACATTCTAGTACACACTATTAAAATCCCGGAGATGCTGTTTTTTACTAGAAACCAATAGATAATAAAGCAAAGTTCAGTGACTAGCCAGACTAATCTGGGGCATGCAAAGTTTCCACAGTACCAAAGTACCACTGGGAGGTATGTTTTAATTCTTTTTCTCACTATATTTATTAATTTATATGAAAAGATGGATATAACTGCCTGTGTGTTTGGGGGATGTGGGGCTTCACTCGTCATGGAGCACAGGTCTTCCCACTGCTGTGAGATGTGGAGAGATGAGAAAAACTAAGATAAACTACAAAAGCCGAGCAGACATGGAAACACTCCAGAACAAACTCTCATCATTTAACTCTCCGTGATGTGATGGTGAGAAGAATTTTTGGAGTGAAGAAGGAGGCCAAAGGAGTAAAGTCTTCATATGATACATCCCCAGTGTGAACCATCAGCAAAAACAGGGAAAATTGATATTGATAGCAATAGTAGTTTCTATTCAGGATGTGGCTGCAGCAATCTAATCAGAAACCAGGCACTTCTCACAGAATACTTTGAATTCTTAGCAATGATGTAACATAATGCAGCTTCACTGAGAAAAGCACCATTTCTGCAAAATACCCCCAAATGACTGACAGAACGAAATGATACAATTACAGAATTAGAAGAGGAGAGGGAAGGAGATGTTAAGAGATACAAAAAAGGGAGAAAATCATGTTTCACATGGTAATAATGTTCAGATGAAAGGAATGTGTTGGAGGATCATTGATGAATCAAGCCTGTTAGACATTTCAAAATACCTAAGTGAAATGGGAGTTTAAATCCCATTTTAGAGGTAACTTGAGTTCTAAGACCCACTGATTTTTAACAAGCCTTGCATTTCCAAATGACTTTTGAAAATAAGGCAGTGGTCCAAAGTTATTTTAGAAAAAAATTTCCTGTCATAGATATTATTCTGCTCATATTCCAATGGCTTAAATTATTACTTTTAATGTCTGAACATTTTTGAACATTGAGAAATTGGAATGCCAGACTCATCCTGTCTGTTTGTGTCTTAGTCTCATCTTTACTAAAGAGAGACACAACTCCTAACTCCCCATATTTCAGGTCTAGAAACCCATCATAGTACCCAACAGGTAGCACAAATTCAGGGTAAACAGCGCATGGCCAGGACAGTAATCTAATGATTTCACTACATATGAAACACTGCAGAGTCATTTCCAGATCAATACAGCTCATAAGTGTTCCAGTAGTCCGACTGAGAAACTCTCAGAATGACACCTTGGTGGAAACCTCTCTACCTGCAGGAGATTCAAATTTAGATCCATAATTTGGCTCATTGCAAAGACTCTTGAACTAATAGTATGAAATCATACCTATTTAAAACACGCAAACTACCAGCGACTAACAACATGAACTTTCTTGTTGAGGAAAACACATTTTGAGTCAAAAGTCATGTCTCTGTAAGAAAAATGTTCACTGATGAAAATGTTTCTATGTATGTGCTAGTTTTGAAGCTTGATATGTGAAGTATTTGCAGTTTACTCCTCTGCCATAGTCCATCCTTTCTATAAAAGAGTTGCAGGATAGCTCGCACGGGTGCTCCTCATCCACTCTAGTGCGAAGTCAGGTAGATTAACCAGTTCTCCACTGACAGATCAAGCTGGTCTGAGAAGAGGAGAGGACCTCAGCAGTACAGTTGGAATTGGCACAGCTTGTTCTGCAACAGATGTTTGACCATGGCTGCAGAATGTCGTCCATCCATGACGCTTTGATACTCCACAGCAGATGTATGCAGAACAGGGGTAATGACCAATGGAGGTGGGGATATGTCTATGAAGATGGATCCTCTTCCCAGGTGCGGATGTGAAAGCAGATTTTCTTTTTTAGTAGCAAGTTAGAGAAATGCATTTTCTAATTCTACTTTGTGGGAGAGCAAACCAAAATGGGACATATTGCCTGGTGTAAACCAGCATTGCTCTGTTGTGCCAAGGCAGCCAGGCTTACTTACTTATCACCTGAGATTTATTTTCAAATTTGTGCTATCCACCCCAGGTTGGTAAATGGTTTTAATATCTGATATATTTTTCAAAAAGACTAAGATGTTCTTCAGATTTTTTTAAAGCAAGAAGTGTTTTAAACCAAATTACCTTGATTGCTTTGTGATACCGAGTGTGACTTCCCCAGTAAGTCAATCCTCAAAAAGAGTAGTAGGAAGCAGTAGCTCTCAGTAAATTAAGTAGACTGTGCATGTCAGTAGGAACTTCTGTGATGTATGTGAATGATCAGCCAGCAGAATTAAGTAGCTTTTTTATCATTTCAGTCTGACGTAATCTCTCAAGCAATTTTTCCCAGCAGTATGTACTTGTCTTGATATGCAGAAACTCTGGCCACAGAGTTCACATGATTTTCCATACTCAGAGACTGTTTCTTTTGTTAGCTGTTATTCAGACATGATTTCATGTTACCATGTTAATCCTGGTGATGAGTGATTCCTCAATGTAAAACCAGGATGTTTCTCTTCACCATGCTGCTTTCCCACAGATGAGGTTTTGGTCATTCTTCCTCTTGCCAGGCAAGACTGGACACTGGCATCTCCCTAAACTGTTAATGTGAACTAATTTGTACAGGTAATTGTGCCTCAAGGGAAGTTTCTTGGTTCCTGCGAAACACTCCTGGCCGAGAGGACTGATGATCTGCCTCTGCAGTTCTCCCACACGATAGCTGCTTAAGCAAAATAGGAGTTTAAGCAAAAATTAATTCCGATCCTCTGAGCACAAAGGACCCTAGAACAACCTGCATACCTACAAGTAAAGTGTTTTTTTGGCTTGCCTCTGTGTCTACCAGCCCCACATCATATTTCAGTTTGTTTGAATTCCTACATGCTCCTGATTTGTTCTTCAGGGTACCTTTTCTGTTCAGAGAGAGAAAGAGACATACAGCCTGAGTGGAACAAAGCTATCTTGGAGGATCCACTCTCAAAACGGAGCAGGTTTTAAGGGTCAGTACTGGGAGCAGTTCTGTGCAATGTTTCATTAAAACCCTAGACGTTGGGCTGGAGACAACACTTAACTATATTTGCACACCAAACCAAGTTGGGAGAGATCAAAAGTGTGTTGAAGGTTGGTGGTGGTGGTGTTCACTCAGTTCACTAAACAGCCATTGGTCAGAAAAAGAAGGTATGAAGGATCACAAGTGACAGGGAGACAACAACATGCTGTTGAAAAAAAGGCAGATACCACCATGGGATATATCAACAAGAGAGTAGCCTGCAAATGACATGACGTACTCTGCCCACTCTGCCAGCATTGGTGAGGACTTTGGACATCCAGTTGTGGGTTCAGTTCTTACAATTCAAGGCAAATGTACGTCAGTTGAAGGGTTGTCCTGAAGGGAGCAAAGGAAATGATCAGAAGTCTACAGTGTATGTTTGATGAGGAACTTCTGAAATCATTTGGATTGTTTATCCAAAAAAGAGCAGAAGAAGGAGCCAAAGTGAAGGCGGAAGATAACTCTTCTCAAGGAGGGAAAAACATGTTGTAAAGATGTTCTCCCCCTCCATGGTTTCATACGCCTTCATGGTAGCTGGAAGAAGAAACATATCCACTGCACCTTCACAAGGAATTTCTCCTTTCGCAACTCTCAAATCCTTTCCTGGGCAAACCTTTCCTTTCCTCGCAAATCAGTGGTCATAGCTCCCTTGACTGGCATCTTAAAAGAGCAAAGATTTTTTAAAATGCTGACTAAACAAAGGAGTTCAATGGCAACACTTGCCTTCACCCAGGATTTATCAAACATAAGTAGAGACCTGTGGACCAGATTCAGACCTGGTGTAAGCTAGTGCAACATAACCTTCAAAAGAGTTCCTCCTTCCTCCACCAGACCTGAATTTAGCCCTTAATTTAACTCAGAGAAAAATGCAAATTAGCCTAATTAAACATACAGTTCAAGCAATCAAGATACTGGTTTTATACTATATTGATCTATTTTAAAATATCAACGTAGGACAGTTAAAAGCAAAGGGGGCAATTAATGTCTTTCCCTGGAAAAGTGTGAAAGGTACCTGTCAGGTTTCATTAAGTGTATTTATTCTTTCCTTTCAAATTGTCTCTCATTTGAGCAGACCACTCTTCTGGGTTAATGGTGACAGAAGACAGCAGCACTGCTGTAAGCATCCTACACAGCAAATGTAGCCTATTAGCGAAAGATGGGGAATCCTGAAAATGAAAGACTTTATTGTTGATGCCTCTGAAATACCCCATATGCCTGTAACTGTCTCAGAAAAGCAACGCTGGAGCTTGCTACCTCTGGCTTTGAGAGAGACTTAATATCTTTGGGCAGCACATATAAACAGTAAGAGAAAAAACAGTTATTAAAGTAGCTTTATGTATGGGGATCTGAAGCACAGAAAGGTTAAGTTGCTTGTTCAAGGTCATACAAAAAACTCTGTGAAGTAACCGGAAGTTTTGTGCAGATCTCCTGAGTCCAACTCTGGTGGGTTTTGATCTTGTTCCTCAGTCCTAAAGGAACATCCATCCTTTGGTAGATGTGTTGTTATGGCAAGCGGCATCTGAAGGTGTAAGAAAAGATGTTTTTCCATTCAAGCTTCACCCAGAGCTTGTCCAAGACAGTGAAAAATCTCCCATTGGTTTCAATGGGTCAGCTAAAAACTGCAAGGAGCCATCCTCTGCTTTTGGGGGGAGCACAGCATGACTGTGTTGGACCACAAGCGATCAGCCTGACCTCAGCCAACCAACGCACCTGCCCATCACCGGGACAGCCTGACCTGCCACGGAGAGCAAGAAGAAGCTGGGGTGAGTTTTCCAACTGGACTTGCTGCAGTGGAAGGGACGGGGCTAGAGACAAAAGAAGGGAGAAGGGGTGGTGGGCAAGGAGGAGGGTCTTAGCATATTTCCCGGAGAAACCTGCCCTGTGCCTTGTGTGTATTTCCGTGATTTTCTCTGGAGCAAGTATTGCAGGGCTGTGATCACAGCCGTACAGTTTGCAAATAACCAACAAATGTGAGCAACCATAAGTCTCTGAGTTGTGACCTTTGATGGTGGAATAGATTTCCCTCGAGATGCTGAGATTCTTTGACAGCTGAGCCTGACTCCGAGTTTACATGTTTTGTCAGGCCGGCATCTCTCAGGGTTTGTGGTTAGGGTGGCCTTGGTGACAGTCACTGTTTTCAGTTCAGGCCATGAAAGAGATGCTGGGCCGCAGTAGCAATTCTTCAGATATTTCTTCAGCTGAAAATCTGCACATCTCTGAGCCTGACATTTTCTTCTCAGTAGTTTTTAATGTTATATGGATTTTTAAGAAGTATAATTTATGCCAGTGCCATTTAATGACGCACCTTTAACCAAAGATAAAACACTACCCATGTTGCTTCTGATTTAGCCTTTTTGGCCCGGTTGCTGCAGATCATTTTAGCAAGGGAAAGGTTGTCTGCAGTATGAATCCCCCAACCAGTGAAACTACTTTGTCTTAATTACCTCAGGACGAGAGAGTGCCCCTGAAGCAATCATCTTTGTTTGTTAACACACCCTATCTGCTGCACTACTCCCCATAAATAAAACATGACCAAGATTACAATGTCGTGTTCCTGTGGACTCCAGACCCTGGTAACTGCTCAAGTAGAATGCACAAAAACATCCCACAGCAACCCGGTGTGTATCGGAGGGCATATCGAAGGGATGTTTCTCATTCCTAAGCAACCACATGCATACCGGCTTCTAATATTAAACACGATGTTTGCTCGAATGATAACAGGACGTATAAGACATACTCCTCCTCGCCTTTGTTGCGGGTAAACAGCAGATCCCAGGCCAGATCTGTAGCTGCTAAAAATCAGCAGAAGCTCTGAGATCTGGCCCAAGTGTTTACCCACTGCAGATTGCTTAATTGGAGCCCATACCCACAGCGTTAGCAATTACCGTGGTGTTTGTAGGAGAGGGTTGCAGGTGATGTTAAAGAAGATTTAAGGATTTGCAAGCATTTTGTCTTGGTTTTCTCTTGTTTTTCTCTGGAAGTGTTTGTCCATTAGTGCTCTGCCAGTGTCGCTCTGCTCCCCAGGCAGGAGAGCACTTGATTGCTTAGGCTAGGACAAATGAATACTATAAACAAATAGACTGGCCTCTTAAATATCTGGGAGGGGGAGGTAACAGGTATGAGCTGTGAAATAGTTTCCCAGGCTTTGATTCTTAGAGGCAAAAATGGAGGATAGGGTCACTCCTGCACTGAATAGTGTCTTAATCTGTAGTTGATCTCACTAAAATTAAGGGGCACTGTAGGGCTAAAGATGGTTTAATGGAGTTTAAGATAAGGGCAGTGCAAAATCACCTCCTCTGAGAATAATTTAGGATTAGAGTGAGGGGTGGAATGAAGCTGCCCAGGTAGCTCAGAAATGCCCTCCTGCTCATTAGGAGGAAGGCGTATTTTGCTGCCATCCTTAAGGGGCTTCGGCTTTTGGTGCAGTGGCAACCTGGACCAGTGTGGTAAGACAGTAGGGAAGAAGGGCTGCTCTGAGATCTGGCACTTTCTGCCTATTCTGTTGGGCTGCTTCAGAGCCACGTGGCTTCAAAAGGGTCATGAAGGGTTCTTCTGACCTTCTGGTTGTACAGGCCACTTCTATTACAGAAATGCTGTGGTACACCTGCATTGTATATCTACATGTGACAGGCCAAAATAAGGTCATTTCAATGTATCTCAACTCTTCCCTGCCTTCTTTTTCTTAAAGAAACAATGTTTTCCATTCTGCTCCCTTCCGTCCTTAAAAAAACCCCCTTTAATCCTGGTAGGAAATTGCCTTCCATTGGGCCACAGATCAGCTACAAAGACCATTGGTGGTGCTTGCTTTTTCAGCATGGTTCTTATTCAGAGAAGGTCCACAGGGAAGATCCAAGATATGGAAAGAGGACATCTAAGAAAAGGTCTCTTCAGACTGTGAAAGAGATCTCTGAGGTCTGTAAAATTGTGTGGGTGGATAGGGATGGATGAAATTATGCTGGCTGGGGAAGGTCAGAAATGATTTTTCACCCCTTGTGCAGGTAAGCTGGAGAACTCCTTGCCTGTACGTTTCTAAAGATTTACAGGCCTGAAAAGGGAGGCTTTGCAAGCTCGCAGAAGAGAAACCTTCTGAGGATTCCTGAATACACAGAAACCATCTCTAGCCTAGGAAGTTGCTGAGCCACAAAGAGCTGGAGACTGGAAGACTAGAGAAATGTTGTACATGTTGCCTTGATCTTAGATGCTTCATATGCACCTGTATTTGGGCACTGTTGGAGAAAGAAGATGCAGACCTTTGTTCTGATCCCACACGTTGCTGCTATGGTCGTACTCAGGGGCTGACAGTCAAATCTGTATGGGGGCTGGTGTTATAGGCCGGTCTATGCACTTCATCGCACCTTTCTAAAATTTTCTGAAACAATCTTCAAAGGCACTCCTAGTTGGGGCCATCTTGTATGTTTGCAACTGTGATGCTGTATTTGTCCATTCAGAATATCTCTGTTTCTGTGGCCCATATTATAAAAAAAAAAAAAAATTCCTCTATGTCCACTCAGCTCTCAGCATCTCTGCTCAGAGAATCAGTTGTGCCAACTGCCCGGGTGCTCTTTGTGAGAGAGACAAACATCTCCTGCAAGGGGAACCAACAGCTCTTTTTATACAGGACACCAAACAGGCATCAGAAAGGGCACACTGCTGTCTGACAGGCTGTTCCATGGATTATCAAAGGCAACTGCCTGCCAGTGCCTTGACCTATTGTATGCTTTGGTCAGGCCACGCATTTCATTCATTTGTGATTTCAGACGTGCTTTTTGAAGGCAAAACCCTCTTTTCTCGGCTAGTTGCTCTAAACGCAGGACTCTAAGTCTCTGCAGAATACTCCAGTCCTTTTAATGATTTGTGCCCTGTCACTTACGGAGTTCTGTCTTTTTCCCAGCACTGTAATCAAATGATATTTCCCTCTCTTGTGCTTTCTTCCTACTACTGTACTTTCAAGTTTTGTTTTGTTTGTTCAGTGTTGTCTTGATAAATTGAATATTGTTCTTCCTGGTTTCCTCTCTCATCTTTGTCTTTATATCATTGTCCTGATTTACAAAAATCTGCTTTATTTCTTGAGCTTAAATCTCTATATCTGCCTTCTTATCTCTTGCAGTTGCCTTGTTTCCTCAGATATATCCCTGGCTTTTATCTGGCATCTTGCAACCTCTCTTGGCAACTTTCTGCTAAGTGTCTTGTATTTCTTCATTTGTAGCACCATTATTCAGGCAGGTTTTACTCTGAGATTCGCTGGCTTTCATCAGTCAGGGTGGCACACTGGAAGTTATGTAAGCACTGAAATCTTTTATTTAAAAGCTATCCGGTTAAAATGTGTAAAAAAGAAGGGGATGGAAAAGAAGGATGGCCAAAGCAATAGAATAATCTCTAGGCAAAGTTTACTGCAAGAAGAATCTGCTGGACAACAGCTTTGGTTTGCAGAGAAATATGGGGGGGGGAGAGCAAATCTCCATATTGCATCAAATCAGTGCAGCTCTAAATCTCCGCAGCTGAGGGTTTGGCCCTGGCTGTTAATTCATTTATCTTGCTCACAGACCTATCATCTGCAGAATATTTCAGTCATTTTGCAGCTGGGGAGAGAAACCTGTTAGGGCAGATTTATGTGTCCGTGCAGAGGAGTAAGGATATTGTGAACCTGCCTGTGCCCAGGTGTGCGGTGCTACGGGTGGAGCTCCTCAGCTGCTTCCCTCTCCCACGGGCAGGTGTGTGGGCAGTGGCTCGGAGGGACGGCTGGGCTGTCACGGGAGGGCTATAGGCTGCTCCTGGAAGAGGCTGGTGGTAGACAGTGCTTTCTGCCCCGAGGAAGGGGCAGGAGGGGAACTGCGTGCCGCCGGGGCTGCCTTTGAGCTGCTCAGCCTCCCAGGGCTGCTCCTGGGCTGACTCGCCGTCATCACCTACTGCTGTCCCAGGGCCGCGCCTGGAGGCGTGATCTGAGCCATAATTTGCTGATGAAAGGGTCTCATAATGCAGAAAGTCTGAGTTACTGACCTCTGAGTCCTGTTAATTAAAGGTTGGTAATCCAGGAGGGAGGAGGACCTGAAAAATCACATTTTGTCCTATGTAAATGGTTATCGGAGGCCACTGCTTTCACATGCTGACACGAGGGGAGACTCCAGACAGACCAGCGCAGTTAGCAGACAGAAACTGGCCTTGTAAATCTGCACTGCCAGTTTTTGCGACAATGAACAAAAATGTAATTGTTTAACCAAATGTATGTGTCATAACTTGGTGACCTCAGTGAATACGCTTTAATTAAGTCCTTTTGTTGCTTTTCACCCCTTTCCCCCCAAGCAATTCCAAGTTTTTGAAAACAGCCAAACAAAGTCTGTTGTGATTATTATGTATCTGACAGAACTGTGAATGACCCACAACTATAAAAACACAATATACCAGCTCCCGTCTTTGGCTTTTAGGCAGGACTAGTCGTAGCCATTACTGGGGTAATGAGAACTTCTTAACTCTCGGTGTGATGTGCTGCAGTCATCCCCTGCGGCGAAGCTGCGTATGAGCTGCTCAGCTGCTCTGAGCCTGCACTCTTTACCTGAAATCAGGGGAGCCAAGCTGATGCATATCAGCTCAGGATTTGGCCCAAAGACATTTGCTTTTGTCTTGGGAAAAGGACAGTCTGTAACTGTATCATTCAAGTTGGAAACCTGGCCTAAAGGCATGAAGCACAGGAGATTATAGGAGCTGCAGGTGGGATGGAGCTATGGAAGCCCTTCAAACAGGTTTGAAGAAAAGGTTCAGAAAGCCTGGGTGATGCGGAAGATGCAAAATAGGGGATAGACCAAAAGAAGCAAGGAGGGAACAAGGAATGCATGGGAACAAAATCTAGGCCAGGAAGATGGGAAGGCAGTGAGAAAGAGCAGGGCTTTGTGGGAGGTGGGGGTCAGCAGAGTGGTTAGGTGGGTTTCAGGGCTGGGCACCTGAGCGGGAAGTGGGAGAGGGGGAAAAGATTTGGAAATTGGAAATACTCGTTTCCCAGTTGGGATAATAAGGCATAAGAGCACCAGGAGGTCCCAGCAAGGGCAGAAGTGATCTGAGGCGAAAGGCTATGAGTGGGGCTGGTGAAGTGCGTTTGAGTTTTCATTGCAGAAGCAGGAGCAGAAAGGCGCTTGATTGAACAGGTAATTATTCTGCTTTTGCAGACCTATGGAGAATTTTCTAAACTCAAAAGAGGATCACAGAGAGGCAGACCATTGAAAATAACTAAGTGGATGATCTCATTCCATTATTTTTAACTCCATATACCATTGATAATTAATTTGTCTGACACCATATTGATTTTCTGTCTCGTGTTTTATTGTCAGTGTTTTGTTTGCAATATATATAACTGGTAAAGTTACAATTAACCTGTATTGCCCTGTCCGAACATATCTGTGCATGTTTAGAAGCACAACATGAATATGATGCCTTGAAACGATGCTTGCAATGTACAGTAAAATGCTCATGCCTGTATTAATGAAAAAATTATGAGAGGGGTGCTTTCATGGATGAAGGTAGAGCTAGAACTGATGCCATACTGAGCCTTGTTTGGGGAACATAGTAGATATCTCATCAGGAAATTATTCCTGTTTCACCCATATCTAGGACGGAAGATCTGTACAAAATATTCTTCTGTAGATTTTTACCTTACTGATTAGCATTTCTAAGGGAATACTTGTGTTCAAGCCAAATCAGGATACTTTGCATTTCTTGAAAGAACTTCCCTTCTGATAACATTAAAAACCTTGATATGCATATGCTAAACATGTGATTCTCTGTTTTTTCTTGGTGGTCTGACATTGTTTTCATTGTCTTAAATGTAAGCTTTCTCGCTTCTAGAACAATTCTGTTTTGAATCTTCAGGATAGCTAATATGTGTGTTTATACACACACTCTCTCTCCCTTTTCTTTGACTTAGGTTTTCAGTCCCATGTTGTGAACCTCGGCCACCAGGAACAGCAGTTCCTTTGGGTAATTTGCAACAGAATAACCAAAATGCTAAACCCAAACAAGTAGCAACGCCTTCCTGCACGCCTTGGCTGCTGCACCGTCAGTTCTGCATGGCAAAATGGCTTTGCTTTGCCTTCAAAATGCACAGGGTCAACCAGAGACAGTTGCAGAGAAGCACCTCCCAGCCACGATGAGAGTGCTCACAGTCCCCTTCTCTTCCCAGCTGTTCATTCTCCTGCAACTGAGATACCCGGACCCTCCAAAATGTTTAATGCATCTGCAATTTCCCTGACAACTGCCCAAAACTGTCCTTCCCGGCTGCCAACAGCTCTCAATACATCCTGGACAAGCTGACTAAACATCCTCCTTCCTCTCATGATATATGCCAGCAATCATGGCCACGCCGTGTTGTCACATCTTGCGGCTGCTCCTCCTGGATTTTACATAACATTATGGTCTGGAAGGAGCTGAGTCCTTAAGTTCATTCTTACTTGTGAGTAGGTCTGTGGTTAGTGTTGGTGCGATTTATGTTCATGCTGGCACAAGGAAACGGGCATAAGAGTCCAGGCGTCTGGGAGGACGAGTAGGCTCCTAACTCTGAACCCCCAGCCTCTGAACACATGGGAGTTCAGTCTTAACTTAGAATCATAGAATCATAGAATCATTAAGGTTGGAAAAGACCTCTAAGATCATCAAGTCCAACCGTTAACCCAACACCACCATGCCCACTAAACCATGTCCCTAAGCGCCTCATCTACACGTCTTTTAAATACCAGGGATGGTGACTACCACTTCCCTGGGCAGCCTGTTCCAAGGCCTGACCACTCTTTCAGTAAAGAAATTTTTCCTAATGTCCAGTCTAAACCTCCCCTGGTGCAACTTGAGGCCATTTCCTCTCGTCCTATCGCTTGTTACTTGGGAGAAGAGACCAACACTCACCTCGCTACAACCTCCTTTCAGGTAGTTGTAGAGCGCGATGAGGTCTCCCCTCAGCCTCCTCTTCTCCAGGCTAAACAGCCCCAGTTCCCTCAACCGCTCCTCATAAGACTTGTTCTCTAGACCCTTCACCAGCTTCGTTGCCCTTCTCTGGACACGCTCCAGCACTTCAGTGTCCTTCTTGTAGTGAGGGGCCCAAAACTGAACGCAGTATTCGAGGTGCGGCCTCACCAGGGCACCTCAGTCACCAAAGCTCTCTCTTGAAGTTAAATGGTCTGAACATTTGTAGCAGAGGTTGCTTTGGGTGTTAAATAAAGCTACAGTACCTATATTTTCTCTTGTTGTCATGGTTCATAGTATGAGGATCATTAGGCTTAGTCATTTCTGATCAGAAATGGGCCCAAGCCACAACTCCCCACTTGAATTCTCTAGGGGACACCTGGGATTTATCCACTGAATTTTGTAGAAAGCTACATAAATAGCATTCTGATGGTGGACACTGATAGTTTTGCTCTTCTGGCTCGAGAGCACTCTTCCATTTGGGTAAAGTTAGTCTGTGAAGGAAACACAGCCTTAGGAGAGCTCTCTGTCAATTAAAGCAAAAGCTTAAGAAGCTAAGGACCATTACAAGCCTCACAGTCTTCCACTCCAAGTGTGAGACATGCTTTGTGACCTTGCTTTATCCAGTATGCAGCAACATGTGCAGACAAAACCAGAAAAAAAAAAAATCCCTAGGAAAACAAGAGGCCTGGCGCCACATACTCCTCCTCCATGGGGAGATGATGAGAGAACAAAGAACATGTGATGGATGTGAGACACATCACATAATGTGATGTCCTCAGATACTCAGATGAGCAAGTATCCAAGTTTCGACAGGACAGAAAGACACCTGAATTTCTGCAACAGATTTCAATGGAAAGTGAAGATGCTGGGGTGAGTGTTTCGGTGCCATAGTACTCTTCTTGCAGTGAGTGTTCATGGATCATCAAATTTAGTGGTTAGTAT
>NW_009198614.1:0-14900 GCF_000690835.1 Fulmarus glacialis | reverse complement strand
GACTTTATTAAAATCATGTGTTGTACTGCTGTGCTTTTTTTTATTTTATTCTTCCTTGTATGTAGAATGTCCTAGTTTGACTGCTGGTCCGGTGGCTGTTTTCCAGGAAAACTGTTTTGTAACAGCTGGCGCACGTTCCTTGACTTTAGCTCATAGACTATCAGAGTTGAAAGTCTGCCTGTAATCATGTAATGGAGACAGGGCATGTTTTTAACTTACATAGTGAGGCTGAAGCTATGACAGCAAATATCACTTTCCTTACAGAGAAAGCTATAGATAGGCAAAGAAAAAAAAATAATTGTGACCGAAAGAAGAAATTCTTCAGTTCTGCTCCCACACTGAGTAACTAGAAGACTGTAGGTGCATATTGTTGGTACCTGCTGTGTCTACTTGCCTGTGGGAGATAATTTTCACACAGAAGGATTAATAATAACCAATTCCAATACTTCCCAAAATCAGGAGCTCTTTTCAGTGGGGAAAACAAATTTCTTAGTTGCTTTTTGGAAGTGGAGCTTTGAAGAGAATCCTTCTGGAAATTAAACTCCAGACAACCAACAGCCATCATTTAATACAGTCTCACATAAATCACACAGGGAGAACTGAAATGATAAAGGGTTTTTGGAATTTGCTGCCCATAACCATCAGACATATCAGATCCAATCTTCAGCCACTGGAGAGATTGTTGAATGTAATGCTTTTTACAATTTCTGATAATCTGGCTTTGTGATTTTTCAGGGTGTACAGGAGAGAGTGGTTCACTGGGCAAGAGATGTTTGTCACATATTCAGGGGAAAACAATTAATGGATTTCTTTGTCCCTCTGAGTGTTGCCTCAGTTGGTGCGGTTTGGGGAGACGTGTAGTGGGAAGGCCTGACAGGGTTATTGGTTAGCACAGAAGCCGCCTGTCTCCTTCACTTCCTCAGCTGATCCCTCTCACATGATTTACGTTGTTCTAAAAGGACAGGCCAACAATTCAGGACATCTGCAGCAGCTTCCTTGCTTGTCTTTCTGAATTTGAGTTGAGACAGGGCAAATTCTGGCCTCAGAAGGCCAGCCTGGCTCTAGCTGCCCTCCCGTTGCAAGCTGTCCTTGCTGCCTGGGGCTGAGCATCAGAGGCTCTGCTCACCCATGGCAATGTGCTGCTGGGCAGGCACACCATGCATATCCAAATCTGCTCACCGTGTTTGCTTGTACTGGGCTCCTCAGCCCCTCAGTTTTGTTCTCTTGTGTTTCATCCTCCCGTGCAGAAGACAGTTGGCTTTCTGGGAGACTTCTCCAACCAGATACCTGCTGAAATGAGACGTGCTGTTCTAGCATAGATACGGTCTGCCTAGTGTAATCTGGAAAGCAGGCTCTAAGGCACATAATTAAAAAGGAAGTTGAAAATTATTTAAACATGAGTGTTAGCAGGGGAAAGCTGTAATCAGAATGTGTATTTTAGTTCACTGCAAATATTTAGTGGCTGTAGATACACGAAATGAATCCATTGGCTTGGCTTCCTTTCGGAGGTGGGTGCCTTGATATGGTGTGGGAGCTCCACACTCATTTGACCTGTAGGAGGACATAACCCTGCTGAGCTGCAAGAAATGGGACATTGTAAGCAGTGGGATAGTTGTCTGCCTTCTTGCAGTCAGCATATTTGGGTTCATTATCAGCTAGGCTTATTATGTCACGTTTAACGTTTGCTAACTGTGCTTGAGTGGAGTGTGGTTGGCTTAGCACACTGGCAGAGTGTTTATGTCTACCCACAATACAGCATATAGACATCCTAAGTGATTGTTTCTATGCTGGGCGGAGGTTGGTCTCAGAAAAGTTAATTCAAAATACTGGAATTTTCTGTTGTAGATAATAAGAAATGGAAGTGTTAGATTTTGGGTCACAGTGTACAAAAACACTATGGGAAAACCAGCATAAATTGTTCCTGCAGATAAAAGAAAAATAAACAACAAAACAAAGGGCCACAGAAGCCAAAGGAGCTGCTAGAAAAAAATGTGAAATCCACTTTAAAGAGAAAAAAAGCAGTAAGTCAGCACAGCGCTAATAGGTAACGCAGAAGGTGACAAGTAACATGTCTCTTCAGAACCTCAGCCAATGCCTTCTCTTTTACAGCTGTTGTCATTTCATTTGAAGGACATTAGTAGCTTCATCTTTACTGCAGTCATGGGAAGAAAGGAGAAGAGGCAGCACCTAGAAGTTATACTTCCCTGAAAGGAAGTGTTAAGATGTGCTGGTTTGGGCTGGGATAGAGTTAATTTTCTTCAGTAGCTAGTATGGGGCTGTATTTTGGATTTGTGCTGAGAACAGTGTTGACAACACAGGGATGTTTTCGTTATTGCTGAGCAGTGCTTACAGGGTCAAGGCCTTCTCTGCTTCTCAGCCCACCCCACCAGTGAGGAGGCTGGGGGGGCACAAGGAGTTGGGAGGGGACACAGCTGGGACAGCTGACCCCGACTGACCAAAGGGATATTCCATACCATATGACGTCATGCTCAGCACATAAAGCTGGGGGAAGAAGAAGAAAGGGGGGGAAGTTCGGAGTGATGGCGTTTGTCTTCCCAAGTAACTCCTATGTGTGATGGAGCCCTGCTTTCCTGGAGATGGCTGAACACCTGCCTGCCGATGGGAAGGAGTGAATGAATTCCTTGTTTTGTTTTGCTTGCGCGCGCGGCTTTCGCGTTGCCTATTAAACTGTCTTTATGTCAACCCAGGAGTTTTCTCACTTTCGGGGGGGAGTGAGCGAGTGGCTGTGTGGTGCTTAGTTGCCAGCTGGGGTTAAACCACAACATGAGGGTTATCGGGTGAGCTAAAAAGGTGAACTAAAAGTGAAGTGATGTCCTTGGTGTTTGATGTTCAAGCACAAAAAGAGAGAGAGAGAAAGTGGTGCATAGTTCAGGTTTTAGTCCTTCCTATGTGTATAGTGTCCTCTCTCATGAGGCACTTCTTGAAAGCAGAGTTTTTGAAGATAGCAGACATAAATTTATCACATAAGCAGCCTATCAAAACACAATATCCCTTCTTGGGGTTCCTAATGTGCTTTTTACCATACTTAAAATAGCAACATTAGATGTGGTTAGCAGAACTTTCTTATACACTTAAAATTTTCATCAACTATATAACTTAACACCGTTTCACACCAAGTTCCTTCTTTTATAGTTTTTGTGAGCTTCCAACTCGCTTGGAGAATTAAGGTGTTTTCTTCTGGGTTTAAGACAGTTACTTTTTTCATGCCAGTATTGTACAAAGTCTTGCGTTTACCTTGCAGGCATCTTGATGCTGGTGCCAATGCAATTTATTCTTGTGATGATAAGAGACTGGCTTGTACTTGGTTCTTCTGTTAGCAAGGTGTTTTTAAAGTCTGTTCTGATGTTTACTGGTTGTTTGTCTGCTATGTTCCTTTCCACATCCTGCTGACTGAGTCTCAGTACCACATCCATGTTAATGTCCTGAGTTTGTAATAAGTGTGTATCTGTTATATTTGTGAATAATATGCCCGGCCACTGCTGTGTTACATGATTGAAGCTTTATCTGATCAACACACGTATCTTCCTCACAAATATATTAGTTCTCCTGAGATTACATTTGATCCCAACAGGGTCTCCTGATGGTAGATTTGAGAGGCTAGTTCATCAGCTATTGTATATGCTTTGAACTTTGGAAATCTCAATTTTTGTCTTACTTATCCTTTCACTGTTGGCTCTAATAAAGCTCCAACAACACAGGGACTATCGGCATGCATCTAGATATCAGCCTAGTAAGGTCTTGTGTGGGAGAGATCCTCTCCCTCTATTTTTTTTCTCATTGAGGTTTTCTGTAATAGGCTGGAATTTTTTTCCTTTCTCTACTTGACCAGCTTTCACATTTCCTGGTAAATTGCTCAAACTCATTGCGAACAAACTAGTGTCTATTGTCTGAAATTACACAGTGTGGGATAACATTCGTGATGAAATGCTTTACTGCTTTGTTTGGGATGGTCACTGTGGTAGTGTCTGACAGTGCGTCTCGTTTCCAGGACGAGAGTTTTGTATTAAGCAGTTTAGCATGAGCGTATCCCTTGTTTTGACCAGATCGCTTTTTCTCAAGATGCTGCTCTCTGCAGTGCCCTGGCCGGACTCCAAGTCAGGGAATAATTTTCTGTCTATAAAAATCCCTCTCGAAGTTACAAACAGTAAAGTCCTAAAGACTCTTGAATTTAATTTGTCAGGTTAAGGAAATGTCAGCTTAAGATAATGAGGAGAAAGCCTGAGATGTTTATTCCTTTTTTCTATTTTTCTAAATTTTGAGGAAATAGAACTTCAGTTTTTATTAAAAATCTGGAAAACACTTTGGAATGTTGAATATGTTTCTCCTATTTTTTGACATATCCTCTGTTTCAGGCAGCTGTTGGGGTGTGTATCTCACAAATCAATCTGTACTTCTATCATGAAAAAAGATGTTATGATATTGAACTCTTACATCATCCTGTAAATCATGTTTTCCAGTGTAATGAATTATCAATTTAAAATAGCTTTGTTTGTTCATTTGTTTAATAGACATTTTGATGAAAAGTTCGATTTTTTTAAAAAAGTATTCATCAAAAAGAAAATTCTCACTTCCCATTTCCTCAGTTTTCACCGACTGAACTGAGATTTTGTTTCCATGCAAATCCTTTCAAAATAAGATTTTATCTGTTTTCTTATTGTATAACTAAAATTGCCCAATCATCTCCAATATTCGAGTAAAAGGTTTGCAAAATGTTTGCAATGAAGAAGGAAGGTATGATTTATGAGCAAAATTTGGCTTGTATTTGAGCAAAGATGCCTGTTTATCAAGACTGCATGGAATCCAAAGTCACTGGAAAGAAAACCCCAAACAAATGCACATTGACAGTTTCATGAGAATGAAAAGGGAAGTAAGAAATTTAAATATATATTGTACTGTATGGAACAAAATAGTTAAAGGTTGACATGTTATTTTTTGGAACGAGAAAAATGGAATTAGTGACAAGTCCCTTTGAGATCCTTTGGGATGGAAGATGGCACATAGTGGCAGGATGCACAGTATTTGCTGTATTATTATAATCTTTCTAATTGTTCAGAGAAATAAAATGTACTTTGCTTGCCATCCTGTCCCTCAAATTTCCATCCCCTCTTAGAATATGCATTTGAACAGTATAAAATGATGTTTTGGCAAGCCCTGTTGAAGATAATTACACAGACACTTTATTTAGGTCAAAGCAACTGGGACTACAGTTTCTTCTTCCAAGTTCCTAGAGATTGTTATTTTTGCGGAGGGGTCATCTGCATAACTTAGAAATGAAGAGGCCCTTGCATTGTATATGAGGCATAATTTTGTTTTTTTTCCCTGTTTGCCTTTGATCTGCACAGAATGAGGAAAACCTCCTCCAGTTTGAATTTCAGAATTACATGAATTCTGAGTTTGGAGAATCACAGTGTGCTGGGAAGAAAAGGGAGAGCTGGTTAATCTTCTATAATGCTTTCTACACGAAAGGAAGGAAATATCCTAATAGCATGTTGCAACAACAAGTGTGTGGTGTGTGCGCGTGCACGCGTGTGTACGAGTGCACGCATGCTCATGCCTCCAACTCTGTGGTTGGAGTTGGCACAGAGAGCCCAACTAATAAATAAAGCTCTGACGGGTTGCGTTAATCATTGCTACTCTTGGAAAACCACTTTCGTAGGCTTTAGTTTGTAAATCTCATGCATTACTCAGATGTTTAGCGCTCTCCTTCTGGGGAAACATTTCGTAAACCACATGTGTCGTTTCTCTTCTGTAAACAGAGGAGGAGAACCTAATTTTGGGGTTCTCCAGATTTACAAGGTAAATTTGCAAACTTGCAAAAGCCAGTCCCAGGCTACGCACTAAAAGTTACAATTACGACTGCATCCTAAATAGAACATGAGGGCTGTTTTAAAATAAAATTGGCAGTAAGCTATGAACCTTGTGTGATGTGTAAGCATAGGAAAAGCTATGGCAATTCACCCATCATCCAATTCAGTGATGAAGAAGAGGTCAATTTGGCTTACTCTTTTTTCATGCTAAAGTAACAGCCTAAGAGTGATGGGATGTCATATATGTTGACAGTTTCCAAGTAAGTTAAGAACTGTGATCTCTTCATGCTTTTCCACTAGCTGTATATCTAATGTGTTCCATATAGAATTATTAAATAACAGGACAACATGGGCATAACTCCTTTAGTCCCTGACATTATTTTTTTTCCCTACATTTTCATATAGGCCATATAGAATGCCTATATATTTATTCATATCTATAAAAGCGTAACTATATATTTTATGTGTATATTATTATATCTGTAGTTGTAAAAAATAATGTGTTTATATGTTAGTTTAGAATATTTCTTTATAAATATAATAAAATGTCAGAAAAGCTCTTGCTGTCTTGAGAGTACAAGCGGAAAACAGGGTTCTTTTGTATTGTCACAAAACTCCAAAAATCCTTCTGTAAAACTGCAGCTGTGTGGTGCTCTTTGGCTGATAGCCTGTGCAGTGGAGGGATGGCATCAGGCTCCTGCCATTACTTACCAAATGATTCCCTCCTTGGCTCAGTGCCGGGAGAATATTCTCCTTCAGTTATCCTAGATATTATATATATATAATGTCTTGATTAGAAAAGAATGGAAGCTTTCTTTAATCAGAAGTAGGAGAAATTTAGCATATAATTAAGTAATGATATCTCGGGGTGCTTTTTTTCGAAAATATGTCTGCCACAAGGGTGCTGAGTTCCATAACATCTTATGTTACTTATTCTTCAGAATTTTTTTCCATTCTTGTATTTCCTACCTTATGATAGGTGTAGAAGCAGAGGGATCATTTAAGACCAAAAGGAAAAGAAGAAAAGGAAAAAACTTTGCTAAGATGATGGAAGTTTGTACAGTCCTTTATTTACTCAATCAGAGGACTAGATGGCTGTCCTGTGAAGTGTAATCGTTTAACTAGGAGATGGTACAAGTATTTAACCGAAGTGCTATGGCTAAATTCTGTAATTGCCACATGGAGCTTGAACTGTGGCTTCTCGTATGCTGTCTGCTCCGATAAGATTGCATCAGTATGATCTATTGTGCCATCAATATTACTTCTCATTTTCAGTGGGAACTCCAGTGAGACTCTGCAACCTTGTCAGACTCCTGAATAACTTGGAATTGAGTTGGTTACAATAGGATCACCTATTATAAAGGAAAATTATTAAAAGTTTCATCTGCCAAAACTTAGCTTTGGACTAGCATTCATTTAGTAGCTTTGATTGAAGTATCCCATGATCCAGAAAGACTGTTTTAAGATGGCAAATGGAATTCAATGGTAGTAACTGCAAAATAAGTTATATAGAGGGAGGAATCCTCCCTAAAATCCTTGTCTGTTCATGTCTATATATCTCACATCTATGGACAGGATGGTATAGGTACCCAGAGATGTTGAAATAATTTTGGAGAGTTGTACAAAAGGATCAGCTCAAGAAAGGCAAAGGGAACATTAAGGATGATTATGTAAAGAATAGAGGGAAAAATGGAAAGCATCACTATGTTATTATCCATGTTCATGACACATCTGTCCCTTAAATACTCAATGCAGTTATAGTTATCCTATCTCAAAAGAGACAAAGGTAACCTGAAAACGGTACAGAGAAATGTGATGTGTTTTAATGCCTTCCACACACTGTGGACCGGAAAGAGTTGGACTTTTTAGTTTGGAAAAGAACTTCTGAGGGGGTATGACAGAAGTCCATAATATAACTAATATTGCAGAGAATGTGATTAGGGAAGGGTTAGGCTCTGTTTTTCACAATCCAGTGAAATTACTAGGTTTGAAAAAAAACACCAACCTTCCTTTTTTTGTGCAGTGCATAATCAAAACTGAGAATAGGATATAGTGGAAGTGAAAAGTGAAAATGAGTTAAGAAAAGAATTAGACATATTCATTGAAGTCCGGCGTGGTTGTTAAACCATATGTTTCAGAAGTAAATTCTGAAGTAAACACTTCACAGGGTCTTTAAAATTGATTGAGGGAAGCTTGGCAGGTAAACTGGAGAAAGGCCCACCCTGGAGCTCCGTCTCTGCTGCTTCCCCAAGCATCCATCACTGGGCACAGGCTGGGCAGATTGTGTCTGATCCACATATGTCCTTATGTGTCTGGTGCTTAGAAATCTTGTCTTATACTAGATTTATTTTATTATTTTTATTAGCTTTTTTTTAGCACCTTGAGATCTTTTGTGTGCTGCTCTTCCCACCCTCTTAGGTCCAGTCAAACAAATCTGGGAGACAGTCCCTGTGCTAATGGGCTTGAGTATAAAAACTGTGGGAGAGACCACAGGAGCCTGGAGAAGTGACTTGCTCTTGCTCACACGAGCACTGAGTGCTAGTCAGGAATAACTTTATCTATCTGTGGTGAATTCTTGACCTTGTTAAAATCAATGGCATAACTACCTTTGGCTCCAAAAGAGTTAGCTCTTCACCCTTTGTAATGAAAATTCTGTAGACGTTAGTTAGTATACTGTATTCTGAATTATGATATATATTAGAATAGGCTAGTCCAGGCTAGAAAAGTAATTAGAGAGTGCTCTTTCCAATTAATGGAAGCCTATTTACCTTACCTTCAGAAACTCTGAACTGCTTCCATCACTGTGCATGATACTTATCACAAGCTAACTTGGTGATTATCCAGTAAGGAGCTGCAACTCTGAACTCACAGAGAGCTCTGAGAACCCAAGAGAGGCAACAGACAGCCCTTAAGAGACAGCATGCATCTAGCAGAATCTGTTTTAAAATGAGTTCATCCATTTTTTTCAGGTATATAGATTCCTGCCCTGCATGTTGGTGCTCCAAGTCTCACTCTGTCTAAATTTTCTACCTGCATAAATTAACTTCAGCATGGAAAACCCCTGGGGAATATAGCAGTGCCTGTGAAAGGGGGACCTGGATGTTCTTGATTACGAGATGTATATCTCAAATAGAATAGGAATGATTTTAATCCAGATTATGACATTTGTATTCTTTTCAAGTTAGTCTGCATAAGGAAAAACTTATTAACATCTCAAATCTATGGTAGAAAAATTATTTTCCATATTAAGATAAAAATCTTGACGTTAATTTTAAATGTTACATATTTGTTTTTTTTCTTGGTTTGCTTTTCCTTTGTGAGATTTCTCTTGTCCCAGTGCATTTCATGAATAATAATCTTAAGTCTTCAAAATAACAATAGCACTTGGATTTTCTTCCACATTAACTGGACTACATTTTTTGAACACACGCTAGAGATTTGGAGCCACATCCTTGTGAAAACTGAATCAAAGGAGCTTTGTTGATTTACACAGTCTGAAGATTTTCCTCTGTGTTCTGGGCTTTGCCGCTAGCCCCAGATTTCATGCTACAAGAAACCATGAGAGTTTCCATCATCACTGTATAACTGGCTCTATGCTTCCAAAAGCCAGGAGAAGGAGAAATACAAATGGTTTGGAGAATATTAGTACTAGAAATTGCTTTAAATTTAGTAGTACAAAGTGCAAAGTACTTCACTTAGGAAACAATAACAAGAATTTCTGTTGGAAAAGGAGACTCATTTAGACAGAAGACAAATGCCTGCACCTCGAACATTGCAGACTAGTACATAGAGATGGGTCTAAGCCATTGGCAATGATGTGGCTGTGAAAAAGGCAAATGAAATCCCAGGTGAGACATACCTAGTAGAAATAGCAAAATATTAACGATACTACATATGGCATGAGAAGGATCTCCTCTAGAATAAGGTGTACAATGCAATTCTGTTCACTCTTATTGAATAAAGATTAATTTAAATGGGGGGAAAATGTATACGTGAATCTACTGGGAAGAAGACAGGGAAGCAACCTGTCTCAGGAAAAGAGACGGCAAGACCTCGACAAGAGAAGCTAGTGTCCTGCCTCAGCCCTCCTTCCTAAGAACATTATTTCTAGCTTCACAAGCAAAAATGATATAAAAATCACCCAGACCACCATTCTATGGTCAAACGGCTAAGAGCGATGTGTAGACCCTAGAAACAACCGCTTCTTATGTCTTTTGAGATTTCACAGCTTGCTTTCTCACAGATGAATTTTAATATATCTGTCAGTCTTCTTTAGGTAGGAAACGTAGCATACAGTATGCAACACTGAAACTATTTCCTATCCGCTCTCCATATGGATACCGTCGGAGTAAGCTGCTTCACATAAAGGTATTCTTAGTGGAAGCATAACAGCATCCACGTGAGGATCGAACAGGGGATTAATTCTCCCTAACTGTAGGTGCCTAAGGTGCTTCACATAGAAGCCTAGTCATACCCAGAGGGCAATCAGATCTTAGGTGGGTTGAAACACCCTGGGGAGATGTCTCTCTCTTGACTAGGCCGTGTGATTTGGCACTCAGGTTTGGTGTCTCAGACAGTGTCTCTGTAATATCTCATAGGTGAATCCGTCCCCTTTGTGCAGAATTGCTGGTGTGCTGTAAATTCTCACCTCAATGTGAATTGACTTCAAGATGAAGATGAGGCCAGCATCAAAGAACGAAATCAATGGTTGCTTTGTCACTGATTTGAAGGCAAGAGGACTGGGTTTAAATTAACATTCTTACCCAGAATATGGCTTCTTAAAATGTATACTTTGCCATGAATCCCTTCCTCTCAGGGCAAGAAGATGGTAGTTAACTCATTCTAAGTTTCTTTACTGGTCGCTTCTACATGATTAATTCAAGCCTCTGAGGAAGAATTACTTCCAGGTTGACTTTTCCACCGGTTGGAATCTCTCCTGTCAGGATTATGAAGCTGTCTCCCACACAATTTAAAAATCTCTTTGATGTAGCCTGTATCTTGCTCTAGCTGCACAGTAAATATCTGGGAAATTAAACTCTCCAATGGGGAGGGTATCCTGTGGTTACAAGTATCTTGAGAGTTGGTCCAAGAATTATTATTCTTGCTTTCCTCCAGTCTTGGTGATCTATAGCGTTTACCTCCTGTAGATTCCCCTTTGATTTTCATTCCTTTTGTCTTTATCCAAGAATTTCACTACCCTATTCTCCATTTTCATATTGTCGTCTGCTGGCATTGGAGATGTTTTTCACATCTCTTTTCTGTCTCTTCCCGTTGTATCCCTTCTATATAAATTGAACCTGTCCGTACTGATATTCTGGTTATGAGAATCATTTTACAAGGTTTCACTTGCACTCATACTTTCCATTATTTAGTGATACTTCTAGTTCTTCTTGCTTGTTTCCCATACAGAATTTCCATTCACATAAAGCCACTTTATGACTTTAGTACTTTTATTATTCATCTTCTATTTCAGAGCCTCAACTTCTGTCTTATTTTGTGTGTTAAAAGCACACACTTGATTCTTTGGATTAAGTAAAAGCTTCTCCTTTCAGCTTATTTTAAAGCCCACATAACAAGCCAATTTTGTACCAATTTTAAAGCCCACTCTGTTTTAGTGGAGACCATCTAAGCAAAGCAGCCATCTCTCGTCACAGAAGATAGCCGAATGGTCTTTGACTCTAAAATCTTTTTCTCTGTGCTATGGGAGAACATGATGATCAGTGTCTCATATCTGTCTTCACTGTTCTTCGCCAATGCATTGTATTGGAAGGCTCTGTGAAAAAAATCACCTGGGTTGATTTCAGCTTCGTTTCTTTCCCTGCTTCTTTTCCTTGATCTCTGAGGAGGTCTTTCATCTTCCCTAAACAAAATTATAGCTGTTCCTTAAGTCAGAGATTGCTTATCAGAAAAAATCCTTCCTTCTAAAGAAATAAATAAATAGAACAAAACAAGACGAATATGAAACAAATGTTTCACGTTGCTGCAGTTATCAGTATGCTAATGTCCATGCTCTGCAGTATTGCTGTGGAAATACTGCGGTATTACTGTGGAAACAGTGATGTGGGTTACTAAAAGAAAGATGATCTACTGTCAAATGGCTGCCAAAAAAAGAGGGGTCAATTTCTTTATGAACCTTCCTATTAAACATAACAGACGAAAACTGAAAGTCCAATCTGATTCATATTGCTGCAGATTTTGAAGGCTGAGCTCAAGGCATCATAACAAAATTGCACCCCCAGCACTCCGGGAGACGTTCCTGGACTGTGCAGGATCACAGAAGGGATAAGCAGAAATATTATTTGTATTTTAACAGATAAATGTCAGTTAGCTGTTTTCCTGTTTCAACAGGGAATTTGAATGATGATTCCTGAGTTTCTCTGAGGTTGGTTCACTTAGCAGCACTCTTTGATATTTGTGAAATGCCAGCTTTCTATGAATATAGGAGTTTGGCAAAGAACGAGAGAACTATTCATTAAAATTCAAAAGTACATAAATGACAAATAAGGAAGTAATTTAGAGGATGTATTTGGCATGTCGGGTGTGGAAACCAACCAAGTAGCCTACTGCAACTTTGACTATATTTGAAGTTATGTGTTTAACTCATCCTTCTGATCCCAGGCTGGCTGGAGTCTGCAGAGGAAGCGTTTTCAGCCCTGTGAGAGGCACCAGGTGTGCTTTGCACTGAGGTCAAGTGATGGCCTCTAGACATTAGTGAGGCCAGGGTAAAGGCTGAAGAGCTGGGCCACCTGCTGCCCGTGCTCCATGGGGCTGAGATGGAAAGCGACAACACTGACGTAACGAAATGACAAATAGGGTAAATACAGTGATGTAACCAAGAGCTTAATTTTTGTATCTATTGCCACATGAGGCCAGGAATGGGTGTTGTCCAACTGATGGCAACTTTTTCTCAAGCAGGGACAAAGGCAACACATCATTATCTTTCCACAAAGATTAGAAGAGCTTGCTTTGTCTCTGCGGTGCTTAGAGCTGGTCTGGCTTTCAATATCATCTTGAGCAGGGCAACTTGAGGAGGGTTTTTGCCTCACCTGGGCTAGAGGCCTGGAATGCTGAATATTCATTGCTATTTGTACTTGAAATAGATAGATGAAACCTATACTGGGATCACCTATACATGTCAACTGCACTGTCGGCACGTAGAAACAGAGCGATTTCTACTCAAGCTCATATTGTCTACCAGGCAAAAAACATCTCAGAGACGTCAAAGCTTCCTTTGCACCAGCAATTGTCTTTGCATGCCACAATGATTGTGCCGACTGCATCACAGAGCTGTGTGGCTGCCTGGAGTTTGCAAACATGCCTCAGCTCCCTTTTCACAGGCAGTCGTTTGCATGGGAAAAAGCTAATGAGTTCAGAGGCAAGGTTTGAAAATATGCAGCACCATGAAAAAATATTGTGGAAGCTATCAACCCTACTCACAAAGAAAGAGAAATATCAATCTATTATTCCTTCTAATAAGCTCATTGGTACACACTAAAGCCAGGAATTACCTTTACTGGCTTGCGTGCCATTTTAGGGTACACAAACTGCACGGTAACTTCATTGTTCACAATGGTAATTAAGTCACTACATTATCTCATCACAGTGAGTCACTTAACTGGCATCACTGTTGCAAGATGGGAAAATTTACCAAGCTGGAAAATTATGGGTCAGATTAACTCCTAGTGTAACATTCAGAAGTATTATGCCCTGAATACATTTGGCCCACCCTTTATAAATTAGATTGTGTTTAATGTGCTTCGGAGAGGAGATGAATCAGACCTGCTGTTTGAAAAAAAAAGGAAGAAAAAACCTGTCTCATGCTTTTCGTTTGCCCACTCCTTAGGGCAAATGGCTGTTGAAGTTGTGGAAATAATCCCTTGTTTTTCCAGAAAAGGCCTACCTGCAGCTTCAGCAGTAGATCACCAAGAGAGTGTATCTTCTGTACCAGGTCATGGGAGTTCAGTGCAGAGTTGTACAGTAGAAAGAGCATGCCTGCAGTCTCTGAAAGACATCAGACTGCTGTAAGTCAGCCATTCACATGGCCCTGAAGGGATATCTACAAGGTACTTAAAACTATAACATCACTCACAAAGATCTGAGACGGGAATTGAGTCTAAAATGTGCAATTACATTTGAGACATGTTTTAAAACAGGCCATGAATATCTGTTTTTGAAAATCCCCTGTGACTGAATTTTCCTTTTGACCGTTATTTTTTTTTTAAAAGAAGGAAAACAGAAACTGTTGATACTGTAATATTTTTTACTGATGACTCGCATTATCCCTGAGTGACAGCTCCTTAATTCAATTGCAGGAAAATACGGACATCATGCCCAGGTAAACACTCATTAACTTTTCTTGACAGCCCTTTTTAAATTAAAGAAAAAAAAAAAAAGGCCCTCCAAGTTGCTGCCAAATTTGGCAGCTCTGATCTTGCCCTGCCTCTAAGCCCAAGGAGCATTTACCAGGTTTTGTTTCCGAGGACGCTGGTGCGCCCAAAGCAAAGCGGGTGCCGCTGTCTCCGGCAGGCTCGGGGCTCCGGTGGCCACCACCGCAGTGGTATTCCCAGCTAGGAAACGTGTGGAGCAAAACTCCTCGGTGGGCGCGGAGTGGTGCTCCCGGGTTTTAGTTTTGTGGAAAGAGTTAAGCGTTTAAAGACGAGGGTTCAGGGAAGGAGAGTCTGAGCCTGCTAAACTTGTTTTTCTCTCCCCCAGAGCTGCCCAAGTTTACAGTCTGTGGCGCTATCTGTAGGGCTTCAGACAGCAATAAAAGGAGGCAGAGAGGTTCCCTGACAAAAGCCTGAAACCCTGGTATCTCTTTTGTTTTCACCCTAGTCTATGGCCACTGACATTACTCCCTTACACCATGGATGGATAATAAGCCCCCTTCTCAGGAATAGAAAAGCTCTTATACATTTTAATGTGACCTTAGACAGTGCTTTTCAGAAATCACAGGCACATCTGACTACACTTGAGGTTGAATTGAGCTAATGGCATTCACCTCATCTTTAGATGCAAAATTGGAAGATAAAAAGACCTTGATGTGAAAAGGAAAGGGGGGTTGTGGGGAGCGGG
>NW_009198613.1:0-2850 GCF_000690835.1 Fulmarus glacialis | reverse complement strand
GGTCGGAGACCTCCGCTCCCCCAGCTCTCCTAGCCGCCCAGGTTGTGCCCCCCGTGCCCCCCTCATCCCAGGGCTGGGGCCGGCCGATGGGGAGCGCGTGCCCTGGCTGCAGCTTCTTGGGCACGTCCCTGAGCTCTGCCTGAGACCCCGGGGCTGGGACAGAGAGGGGCGAGGGAAGCAGCGCTCCGGTCTGCAGTCGGATTTGTGCGACCTTAAATTGGATTTGTGCCCCTGTTCCCCACAGGTGACACCAGAAGGTGGTAACATTCCCCGGCGCATGCGCAGCGGGCTCTGGGGACGAGAGCGGGTCAGGCACGCAGCCCTGTGAGGAGCCCTCCTTAAGAGGACACCGTTAATTGGCAGCAGCTTGACCCCGTGCCGGCCGCCTCTCGGCCTCCGCGGCATTTGCGTGAGCGCTGCGATGGTGGCATTAAAGCCTCGGCTCCAGCACGGTGTGATCAAGTGATAGTCGGCTTTCAGGAAAAGGCAGGAGTTCTTTGCTTTTACTATGGAAAAATGCTAGAGAACGTGTCAGGAGACCGAAACCTGGGTTTCTCAGTGGGTCTCCTGGCAGCTCCCCTGCCCCTGCTCTTTTTCCCGTTTCTCAGCCGACTCATGACTTTTTGCACGGTCAGAACCAGCAGCTCTGTGGTGCCAGGGTTTGTCTGGCTGAATGCATTTGTTGTGCTGGAAGGTCGCTGGTGCCAGTACCACTAATTCACAGCCCCAGAAGCCCAGGTGTCCGGAGCTTTGCTTCTCTCCCAGCGCAGGGCGATGGCTGCAGGTTTGCTGATGTACTGCAGGAACGGACCCGGGGCTGTGCTGGCCTTGCCCCGGGGCTGCCAGCGTGGGGATTGCGGCCGGCTTCCAGGCGGAGCGGGCAGGAATGTCAGCTGCTCGGCAGGACGTGTCCAGGGCTGCTGGTTTCCCAGCCTGTGGATGTTCCTTGATTTATTATTTCTTGTTTTAAGGTTTGTTGTTTTCTTTTTCTTTTATAAAACAAGCCCCCAGGAAGGGGTTTGAAGTATCAGGACATTTGATCCCGAGTGCATTATAAACCCTAAACGATAGCAATCTGGCCATTATTAAAATACCTTCCTGGGCAGCATCTATCTAAACAAGCATGTCTAGGAGGTTGTTTTCATTGACTCCATTTCAGCCCCCTTACTCGTAATGACCTGTCCTGTTGCCAATAAGCAGAAGAGCTGTAGGGTTTGGGACAAATTGATTTCAGAGAGATGTTGCTCTGCAGAGGAATCCAAGTACATTTCTTTCCCCACTTTGCATGGAAAGCTATTTTTCTTCCTTGCTGCCTCATACTAGCCAAGAAAGAGGCTCCGATGTGAACTTACTTGGCAAGAAAGCAGGATGATTGGTAATTTCATCTGCTGATTTCTTTCTTTTTTTTTTTTTTTAACTGTTTACGACTGTTCTCGTAGCAGCGACGCATGAGAGCAAGGGATGGGTGCAGTGTCTGGGGCTAGTGTGCTCACACCAGCGCATCAGCTCTTTATGTTGGAGGGGACGATGTCCGCGATGATTTTAATCAGTCTGTTAACTAAGTGCCTGCCGGTCTTTGTTCAGTCTGGAGGCAGACCTGCCGTGGAGACACTCGGGACTGCTCTGCGGCTCTGCCCGGCGCCTCTGGCTTTAATTACCCCTCGGTGTTTCCTCACGTGTGGGATGGGGATAAAGTCCCCGATGGGATTGAGCCCCCCGGAGCGGGGTGAGCTGGGCTGGGGTGGTTTCTGTTCCTCTCGAGGTTTGCCGAATGGTCTGAGGGCAGCAGCATCCCCGTGCCGGGAGGGGACGGCTCTGCGGTGCTTGGGCTTGGCCAGAGCTGCTGCCCAAGCTGCTGTCTCCCTTTCTTGTGGCCACCCCGATCCTCCAGCTGCGGTGGAGGAGCTGGGAAGGGTCTTTTCTGCCTCCCCCTTCCTGGGATGGAGGAGCCCCGTGCAGTCCCCTCCCCGTGGCCAGAGCCGCTCCCCCCACGCTGCTCCCCTCCGTCTCCCTCCAGCCAGCCCCGAGGCGTCGAGCGGGGGACGAGCTGCATTCCCATGTTGCCGGAGACAAAAGAGTGAAATTAATGTCCTGAGTAATTGGGATCCTCTTGTGCACAGGGACGGGTTTGATTTGAGATGGACAGGAACGTGTTTATCCCTGCATGCATCTGTCCGTCTGTCCTGCACTGCCGTGCTCGTGCCACGTTCACCGCACTGCGGCCGAGCCCTGCCAGGATCGTCTCTGTCCAGACTGGCCCCATTTTCACTTTCTTGCACCCCTGCCCCCCCAAATCATCCTGATGACAGTTCCCCAGGTTCCCGTTGAGCCTGTGTCTCTTTCCTCTCACCCAGAAGGAAACCAAATGCCCTGTCCCTCCATCAGCCTCTGCTGAATATTTTTGCCCATGGAATGGCCTCATTAAGGCAGAGTAATTAGCGGTCCCTTGGCTGCCCTCCACGCAGCTGAGATGGAGCTTGCTCCATCTCTGTTCCTGCTCTTCCCGCCTCCGGTGCCGCAGCCGGGCTCGTGCAGGGATGCTGCGGGACTGAGCCCGGCCGTGGGGCAGGTTTGGGACCGGGGACGAGGCACGAGCTGTCTGGCAGCTGGGTGACAAAATGCTGCCCGGGGCGTCCCCACCCCGGGAAGCTGGAGGCTGTGTCAGCCTGGGGCTGTGCCCGGTGCTGGAGAGGTGCCGCTGGCCCCTGAGCCTTTCCCTCAGCCCGCGGCTGCAATGCTGCGCCGGCCGGCCGAGACCGTGCAAGCCGGGGGTCCAGGCAGCTCCCTGGGGAAGGGCGATGCTCTGGCATCTTCCGTTAACTGGCAGTCATGGGGGATGGACGGCCTGGG
>NW_009198612.1:25113-45956 GCF_000690835.1 Fulmarus glacialis | reverse complement strand
GGTGCGCAGGCGAGCGGCCGCGCAGCGCTGCTCTCCAGCTCCGACACTGGGGACAGACCACAATTCCGAGTCACAGCCGTGAAAAGGCGTTAAAAATAAAAGCGGTCGTATCGCTGTGCTCTTTGCACTTTCAGCTGGCGAGGTGACAAATGTAATATAGTTATCTCGGTGAACGTTTATCCGTGGCTGTTCAATTGCCCATGTAGATGCTTTCAAGGCAATTACAATAAATTGGCTTTTGCGTGAACGTGGCACAAAACTCCGTGGATGGTTAGAGGCGTGCAGGTTTTGTAACGTCATTCTTTGAAACGGTAACATAAAGTGAGGCACCCGCTTTGTTTGGGAGATGCCTTTTACCGGGTGGCTTTTTAAAAACAAAGGTGGCGCTTGTGATAAAAGCATGTCTGTCTGGAGTTACTCGGAATTCTTTAGGGCTTCCCTGTCCGTGACCAGGCAGGTCTCCATGCAGAGCTAAAGGCGGCTTCGCGCTCGCGGAAGGTGGTTAGTCCTGCGGTGCCTGGAGCCGCGCGCGCCTGCCGCCGGGAGGAAGTGCTCTGGTCTGAAAGCACCTCTGCCGCGCTCGCTGCCTCTGAGCGTCGGAAACGGGCTGGCAAGCTCGAAAGAGAACTTGCGTTCTCCCCGGCGGTGTGTGCTCATCTGGCCCCGTGATACCACGTAGCCCAAGAAGCGCACACTGTCGAATTCAGGGTTCTGTGCACCTTTTTAAACTATTTTTTTGCCATTAAAACGTTATTTTTTAATCGAAGAGGGAGAATAAAATTTGAAAGGGTTTCGTTGGAATTAATTTCTGTCTTTAGGTACCAGATTGAGTAATTGTTCTGTTGTGTAATACAGAGAAAAACGGAAACTTCGTTTTTCTGTTCCCACTGTCTGTTCAGGGCAGGAGAATGTTCTGATAGCAAGGAACTGTAGCTTTTACGGTTTTTTGGTAATACCAAGGTAGTACAAAATGTTATTATAGGAGAAGAGTAACACTAAAAATATATTGTTAAACTTTGGGTCAAGTGTGAAATATATAAAGGTAACTAGTAACTATGTAATTTTAGTTTTGACACAGTTCAGTGTTAAGTATCTGTTTAACGCCTGTTTTTCTGGTAGTTAAAAACACAAAGTAGCTCAACAGAACTTTGAAACAACGAATCAACTTTGTCTCTGATTGAACTTCATTCGTTTAAGACACAGTTCTATCCTTTTCCTTGATGTTGGGTGCCCAGCTGAAAAGCATGTTTTTCTTTTCAACGAAGTCTTACAGATGCTTGACGTTTTCATTCACAGGGAAACGATCTGCATTGGCTAGCGTGTGCCTTGTATGTGGCTTGCAGAAAAGCAATTCCAACTGTGAGCAGAGGGACAGCTGAGGGAAATTATGTATCTTTGACCAGAATTTTGCGCTGTTCAGAACAAAGGTAACTTTTATTTTTGCTAGTTTTAAACACTTACAAAATCTCGAAGACTGCTTATCAGCTTGTGAAATTTAGAAATTGAAAACAAAGGCTAAACGTCTGTCTTGTTTCCTGTTTTTAAAGATAAAACTTATTTCATCAGAATCTTTGCATTGTAGCTCATTGCCACAGAAGTAGGACAGTTCCATTTGGTCATTACTGTGTTGTAAAAACTCTGGTTTTCAAAATCAGAGATTGCCTTCCCTCTCTCAACGCAGAAAGAAATCAGTCCCTGAAGAATAGTCTATTTTTGAAGAGTGTGCAAAGTATGAATTTCTCACATGAGAAACCATTTTTAATTGGCTGTGAAAATACTCACACAATTTGTCTTCTTCTTTTTGTAAGAAGACTTCACTTTTCACGTGTTCTTGCTTTATAGAAACTAAAGTGATATCAGAATCTGATAAACAAATTTGTATCAAATGTTTATGTCTATAAAGTAACGAAGAAAAACTTCCTGAAACAATTGACTTTCTTGGCAATCTGATTGTTTTGTAACAATTTAGTAGATTGGCAAAAAAAAAGAAGAATGTTCTTATGCACTTTTTCTCCCCTTCTCCTTTACTGTTGGAGCATTGCTATTGGTTTAAACAATACAAGTGTTCCTTTAAAAACGTTTGTTTTTTCCAAATGAGAAATTCAGGGAATTGAATGTGGATAAATAGTTTCTGTGATCTGGGCTATCAAAGACTAATAACATTGGAAAAGTAGGTGTAGATAAAGGAGCAAAAAATAAATGAAAGTCAAATTTATGAAGTGAAATTTGCTGTAACTTAGGGGGTTTGCATACTTTTTTCATACTTTCATACTCAGTGCTAATGGCTTGGGGTTCTCATCCATTCCTCGGCTAACTGAGCTTGTGGCCAGCGCAAAGAGATTTCACATACATTCTGCTGCCATTCACTCTAGCTGTAAAGATATGGACCACATGCTCACGCTCGTGCCTGGTGGCAAGTGTTGCAGTCGGAGTTATTCTCTAGGAAGAAGTAGGCACAAAGGGCCCAATTTTTCTAAATTGCACGTCAAAAGATGTCTATTTAGATAGCATATTCCCATGCAGTAAATGAGCATGCATATTAGACCAAAGCACCGTACTCCTGCTTTGGTCTGGTTTTCATGCATACTCTTAGCATTGTAGAACTCAGAGTTTGTTTTATTTTAGTTAATAAATTAGTCAGAAAAATGAAGGAAATCCGATTTTTAGAGACAGTTGGAGCTGATTGTGTCTTTGTGAGGAAAAGCCAAGATCTGTGAATATATAGTTCACATGGTCATCAACCAAGGATATAAAAATATTTTGTGAGCTGTCTGAGCTCATCCTTGTTCATGGTGAAGGACTGGCTCCAAGTACGTTGTCATGTTTGCAATGCCGCCATTTTATCAGTAGTTTGGGAAGTAGAAATTGCATTTTTGTTGTAAAAAAAAAAAAAAAAAGTATAGTATATTTCTGAAAAAAACCCAAACCAACCAAAAAACCACCTTTCAGATCTAACCTGTTCGGTATTTTCAGCTTGATAGAGTTTTTTAACAAGATGAAAAAATGGGAAGACATGGCAAATCTACCCTCCCAATTCAGAGAACGAACTGAGAGATTAGAGAGAAACTTTACAGTTTCTGCAGTAATTTTTAAGAAGTATGAGCCCATTTTCCAGGACATTTTCAGATATCCTCAAGAAGATCAACCTCGTCAACAGAGAGGAAGAAAACAGAGGTATGTTTCTGTTATTTCCAGACTGATTTTAGAGTATTACAATTACAAAAAATACAATGAAGTTGCATAGTTGTTTTAGTTGTATTTTTGACTGTATTTTCACAGTAGTTCTTTATAATATCAGAGTTGGTCTGTCTGTCCTTGCTCACAGTAATTTTTTTAATCTTTTTTTCAGTTTGTCAGATCTAACAGGGTGCAGGAAATCCCAAAGCTGTTAAGTTTCTATGATTTGGGGGGTAGGGGGAGAGGTTAAAATCAGCTTGTAGACAAGAGAAATATTAGTATTTCTATGATGGGAAGGGCTGGAAGATTTGGTCGTTCTATGATCGGTATAGCCTCAACAGCTCATAGAACAGCTCAGCCTGTTTCACTGCCTCGTAGTTCCCACAGTTTTCTTCATAGACGCAAATCTTCTGGATATTTTACTTTATACTAGAAGCTTTATTTCTTTGTTTCTGTTTGTATTAGGAGTGCTGTGGAAATTGTGTGCTGACCTTCTTTTCTGGTTTTTCTGATCTCAACAAGATTTTGTCTGTTTGTGCCAGCACTTAACATGGCTTGTGATTTCTCGTGGTAGTTAATAGAGATTGATTTATTCCCATTCATTATTTCTTTCATCTTCACTACTGTGAAGTGCCATTGTTCGGTTGCTAGTTTTTCGGGGGAGTTTTAATTATTTAATTTTACTTTTTCTAATATTTACAGGCTATTTCTTAGTTGGGTTTTTTTGGCTTTTTTTTTTTTTTTTCTCCCCTTGATGTTCTTGTGACTGTAACTTAGTGACATTTGTAATCAAATGTATTTGAATCTATAATAAAAGACATGATTGTGCCTAAATGATTTTGTTGGAGAATGCAAAAGGTGAGTAAATTGGAATTGGACTATAGATAAAATAGAATTATGTATTGAGATGAATATTTGCATATAATGTTGAAATTAAAATATAGTGCACATATAATTTTACGATTAGAAGAGTAAACCCTGCTAGTTGATTAGCTTGGATGGTAGGGTATGAAGTAATTTTGGAGATTAAGTTGGAAGATGATACTTACTAATTTTTGTGTGAAATGTATGTTAATTTTGACATTTAAAACCATTCTTCACATAACCTGATGGAGGATGAGCTGTGATATATGAAATAGAACTTAGTGATGTGTTATATGGAAACAAGGAATCATGTTGTGGGGTTATAAAAATCAGTGCTAGGGGAGTTTGGTTTGGTTTGGTTTTTTTAAATGCACACAGTAAATACTTGAACATTGTTTCTTATTTTTTTTTTTTTTTTTAAATTTTGGATGAATTGATTACTCTGTCAAGATTTTTGTGTTACCAAGAACACAAACTGAACTTACTAGCCAGAAACATGAAAGTAGGAAGGAGATTTAGGAAAACTGTCCAGTACGGTGTATGTGGCAGAATTAGGAAATAACAATTCCTTCATAGCTGCAATACTTTTGATTTAAAAAAGGACCTCACAAATGAGTTATATTTTGTTTGAAAGCATTTTAAACAAAGACCAGCAGAGGAACTTGGTTCTAATAAACATTTAATATATTTCAAAATTCTGTATACTATATAAAATCCTTTACGAAATGCTTTACATTAGTACACAGATGACACTCTTGTGAACACACAGTTCTGAAAATCTTGACTGTACTGAGTACGTTAATATCAACGTGCTCTGTAATGCGTTCCTCCAAGAACACGTATACAAGCTTATATACTCAGAATGCTTATGAAGAAGGAATTTCAGCTCTGGCTCTCAAACTATTTTGATTGGCTATATGTACCATTTGTTGTATGAAGAAGCAGAAATAACATTTTCTGTAGATTTTAAATTCAGCTATTTACCTATTCTTTGGAACTAAGATCACAATTTTGCTTTAAAGGAAAACATTTAGGCCAGGCATGGTTGATGTTAAATTTACAGTAATTTTTTGCTCAAGTCTCGGCCTATTTCTAATGGACTCTGCCACGTCAGACTGCCATAGTGCGACATTTGAATCGCCCCCAGACTGGGCCTGGGGTTCCACTTGTGTCTACACTAAACCAGCGTGCAGCTTTCTTTATTACCTTTAGTCAGGTTTTTGTGGGAAGGGTTTAAGATTTTGGCCACACTATAGTAAAGCTTCATTTTCTTTTAGAATGATTGAATGTTGTATGATATTCTATCAGCCTTAATTCATTGAGCTTACTGGGTGTCTTCTTGCTGTATTTTTCCCCAAAAGACGACAACCCTGCACTGTGACGGAAGTTTTCCAGTTTTGTTGGGTGCTGTTTGTTCATGCAAAAGGTAAGAAATTTGAAAGGGATTAAATACTGCAAACCTGTTTTTGTTAGTCATTATGTTATATCAGTCCTTAAACACTGAATAGGTGCAGGCATTTCTGAATTCAGAAATGCCTTTGGAGAAGGGGCCTTCTCAGAACAGCCTGAAGGAATGCATTCTGTCTTGATTTCCACAGCTGTGTATTTTACCGCACTTCTAAGGTAAGCTATATGTCCAAATAGTTTGGTAGCTTTTATGTGGAATATTTTTACAAAGTTTCCAGTATTGTGGAGACTGATGCTGTAATTCCAAGGGAAAAAGTAGCTTAGAATTTTAGTGAATTCATATTTAGATGTTGTTGTAATTAACATAAGTTGTATATGTATGTTTACGAGGAACAAAGAATATTTAAACTCCTCCTAAGTTTCCAGCAACACTGAAAATATTTAATGAATTTTTTCTTACAACCTAGTAAAAATTTATCATAAAACTCTAGGTGTGAATACTTTCACGCTAGTATCACAGATAACATTCTAATTCTTTTGACAGCCTTTTTGCCCCCCAACGTTTTTAAAAAATGAGCACACAGCAACTCTATCAAATAACCATATGCATTACTAAATAGGTCTGCATATGCCTGTCTTTGTAAGGGTGATTTTCTCTTGCATTTTGGACATAGCAGTATATATATAAATGGCTGACTGTCTTGAAGACTCAGATTTCTTTGGAACACATAAGGGGATCCTCTATTAATATGCTTCTGTAGAAATAATGTAATGAACAGACAATATATTGCAATGTATAGATGACCTTTATCGTAAGAGCAGCCTTAAAGCTAATAAGAATAGTAGAGGATTTCAGCAGTTTTTCTTGATAATGACTGATGGGAGAAAAAGCCACAGGAGGGAACAGGATTAAATCCTTATTTTAGGCTTAAGTTGTTCAGTCATATCACATATAGTCTAAAGTCTTTCCTCATCAAACCTGCGTCTTAAAGAGTCTCTGCATGCCCAGGGCTTTATTCAGGTACTGCTTGGATGAGTGTTCGCTGGGAATTCTGCATAAGTAAGATAGTGTTTTGAGGAAAATAAAGACAAGATTTATATTTCTCACTGAAAGAACATCTTTGTAGATTCAGATCCATTGATAATGTCCAGAGACTTTTTATATTTTTTCATAAGATAACTTCTAGTAGAACAAAATTGATAGTTTAATTTCTACAAGGAAAGGGGTAAAAGGAATTTTGTTTTGGTTTTGGAGTGTGTGGTTGGGTGTTTTTTTCCCAATTTAAAAGTTATAAATTAGTATTAAGATTCCTGCAGCGTGCTTTGATTTCCTTAATTGGCTGCTTTTGAGGATAGGACAGAGTAGGCTGTCACAATATTGAATTATCTGACACTAATTTTGTTCAATACAGATTAGCCTTTCTTTCTACACTGTACCACATTGTAGAGGGTTGCCAGCAGCTCCCTCTTGGAAAAGTTACTGGCAATATTACTGGACCCTCACCATCACATCTTTGTACAAAGATCAAGAAGGGTGTGGTATTGCATGAGTGCTGTACTGAACACTGTATCTTATGTAGAAGATGCCTTTTTCCGACAGGCTGCAAATTCCACTTTATTGGGGAGGAGAAATCTTTCCTAAACGAGTATGTTGCTTGCAACCCTGAAACACAGTATGATTTTCATCTTTTTTTTTTTTTTTAGTCCAGAATAACGCTCTCAAGTAGTATGAAATGCCTATTCATTTTCCACTGAGTCCAGAGGAGAGTTAGTACTGTACTTTATTTCCAGTCAGTCAGGACTTTACTTCTTAGCACAGTTAGGCAGCTGAGAGAGTAAGTAGGTCAGTCTGAAAAATCACAGATTTTTCTTTTCTCTGCTATAAAACCCCCACTTCTGTGGGTAGATTGGACAGTTGACAAGGTGCAAAGGGACTTTATGAGTCTTCCTATTGGAAGACTCAAATTATCGGTTAATATGTTTGAGTAACTACATCATCAATTAACTACATGTTAATTAGCGAGCAGTTTCAGACATACAAATTAACTTTGTAGAGAATACCATGTTGATAACATAGCCAATTAAATTTTACAAGAAAAAGGAAAATTTACAGTAATTATAAACTGTAAAATTAGTGAGTGACTAGTGATAAATTTATTAAAGTGTGGCAGCACAAAAATGGAAACAAAATGTTGACTATGTAAGGCATTAAATATTCATGTTAAGTTTTGTTCACTGTGTTTTGAGGGTTGGTAGTAATCCTTATCATGGCAACCGCACATCAGTGGCAAGTTCAGGCTTGTCTCTGATATTTCTGCAAGCCTGAAGATCATTGCGTTCAGTTTCATAAATGCAGAAAGTACAGATCTTGTTCGTACCTTTGGTATACACCGCAAAGTAAGATAGCGACTTTGTTTAGCGATACTGCAATTCTTGCATTCTATTTGTAAGAATTTATCTTTAAACTCTCTATCTTGACTTATTCTCTTTCTTTAAAATGGAAATGAAAAAAAAATCTCTGCTGCACTGAGATAACTATTTTTCATTATTTGGTACTAGGTTGGGAAAGGGAGTAGTAAGCTATTGTTTGAAATGTCATTGACAAATCATTTGTATGAAGCTACTGGTGCTGTAAAATGAGATTTATTTTTGACTGTGCTGACATTAATGATTGCCATGCTAGACTTCATGGTTATGAAAGTGAACCTATGTTACAAGAGTTGCTTCTTTAAGATTTTTAGTGATTAATATTTTGCTATAGTGTTTAGGACTTTAATTGCTTTGCTGTGAACCTTTAATGATTGGGAAATAACTGATAAATGTGTACAAATTTCATGTAGCCTTCATTATTTTAAATAGTTCCAATTATCTACATTGAAATTATTTTTCTTTTAACAAACATGGAATCAGAAAATTGAATATAAATTTGAACAAACTGGTACGTTACTGGTAGAAAAGTAACAGCATAATTAGAAAAATTCTTTAATCATATATACATTTTGTTGTGTTCTAAGTGAGTTTATTACTATGTGATAGATTTCTTCAAGGATTTAAACCTGTTCTTCATAGTGGGCTCAGCTAAGTGGTTTGGAGCTTACCTGAAAAAAAAAAAAGAGTGCAAGATTATTAGTATTGAAAGAGTGATAGAAAATCATGCTGTACATATAAATTTATGGAATTGTGATGTATGGTATTAATTAATGGTATAGATTATTTTACAAGACTGTTTTTAGCTATGGCCATTCCTCTAAAGGAATACCATAAACCTAAATGAGTTCAGTAAAGAGTAATGAATCTGAATATAATCTTTGTGAAAGGTGATAAAAGAGTGAAGAGGTTACAAGAATTATTTTCTACAGGAAGGTGATAAATAAAAATACTTTAGAGGTATAGGAAATAAAGCAACATTGTAAACCAGATCAGAGATACACATTTAAGCACAAGAGGAAAAAAGTTAAATTTATTATTGTTTATAATGAGCATGCCCCGAACAATATTTTTGTAAAGAAAACAGGTTGGTAAAGAAAAATAATCTCCTGACTTTGAGTTGAATGTAGATTCATTCTGGAGAATGGGCGGGAATTGAAGGAGGGGGCGGTGCTTGCTTGTTCTAGGACATCTGAACACTTGGGTCTAGCCTAGCAAAAGTTTTTTGGAACACTTCACAGCAATGCAAAATTGGGAAAAAGGAAAGTATCAGTCGGAACCCATTCTTCCCCCTTATACGCCTTTAGAACAAGATTCTGCTTCAGGCAGATGGAGTAAGAATCTGTTGAAAGACGTAACACTGCCAGACAGTGGGACTTGTGTTGCCAGAGTTATGGTAACAAATTTTTCTTCCTTGAGGCAGTTTGCATTATACAGTTCATGCTGCTTCAAGTTATTTATGCACTGATTAATCAGATTACTGTGAATGAGGGAGTCCGCAATATCACGTTTATCAACATTTTGGTAAGGTTTGTTTTCAAAACAGCACAGTATATTTGAGTTCCTACACAATTGCTGCTGTTCCTGAAAACATATTTTACTATTGTATTTGCTATATTTTATTAAGTGTGTGTCTGGTTTACTACCTGCATTTCTATCCAGATATTTATAGCCACCAAAGTCTGTGTTTCCAAGACTCCATTATGGATTGTAATACAAATATCAACAGTTTCTTGGTTAAAAGAATTTTAAATCTATGCTAATTTTAATTAATGTCTTATGTCTTTCTAATATTGAAGGTAATTTTCCTATGATCAGTGATGACTTGGTCAATTCCTACCATCTCTTGTTATGTGCTTTGGATCTAGTGTATGGAAATGCTCTCCAGTGTCCTAACCGTAAAGAACTTCTGAATCCTAATTTTAAAGGTATGTCGAAAAAAACTATCTATCTTTATCCAAAGTCTGCAAAAACTTCGAAGGCTACTGAAATTAGTATGATTCTCTGTGGGAGAGAATAAGTTGAACAATATTTCTTTGAAATATGTGGGAATTAATATTTTCTGTATCTGGCTACACAGTTAGATTTCTATTAATGTAGTATGTAATAACAGACTACTGAATTTTGTAAATAATACAGTAAGTCAAGAATTTAATTTATTATGGAAATACCATTGAAGGAAGTTCCAAAGTAAAATTTCAGTTAATGACATTTTAATGTCAGTGAAAGAGTGCATAATGACGCAGTCATTATTGGACACAGTCAGACTGGAGAGTTCCCGTAAGGCAGCAATTTGGAAAGATCCAGTGCTCACATATGAGAGTGGCAACTTGATTGTTTCTTTCTCACTTCTGGATTGCTGCTGTTCTCTTTCTGAAGAGAATGGAAATGTAGGTTGACTTGATAATCACAAATGCAAATCAATGGTAAGAAGTTTCCATTGAATTTCTGATGTAATTCTTTCCAGACCTATACTTCATTTTTAGTGCTGTACAGTATTCGCATTTACTTTGTAGTGGTTTGGATGTGAATTGAGACCATTACTGCAAATTTATTTGAATAAATGTTATAGTTCACAAGTGTTTGACTGATTTTCTATTAGAACAGATATTTTTAATTTTTATCACTCGATATCTAATTTTTTAAAATCTCTTACTCAAAATTGACTTTTGATAACATTATCAAATTGAGTGGGCATTATATAATGAATAATTCTTTCAAGGGAACTAATTAGTTTACCATTTTAATTTCACACTACCTAGACTACACAGCATAGGATTTAAGTTTAATAAAAAAACAGGATATGGATTTGCAAAATTAAACAATACAGTATTCTTAATTGTAGGTCTACCTGAAGACTTTCATAGTAAGGATTATAAAGTATCATCTGATCCTCCCTGCATCATTGAAAAACTGTGTTCATTACATTATGGATTAGTTTTAGAAGCAAAAGGCATAAAGGAACATTTTTGGAAGCCATATATTCGGAAACTTTTTGATAAAAAGGTTGGTCAATGAGTTTATAATGTAGAAAAATTTCTCCTTACTCACTATCTTCGAAACCTTTTTAAGAACTGAAATGTCCATCCTTTGTTCTTAACTGTCTTACAGCTTTTAAAAGGAAAAGATGAAAATCTGACTGGATTTCTAGATCCTGGAAACTTTGGAGATAGCTTGTGAGTCACTGTATTTGTGGTTTGGTTTGCATTAGTATCCCTCTGTAATACAATTGCACTTGCATTATTATCTGTATCTTAACAGTAATACTAGCTAGTTGACTTGTGTATTTGTTACTGTTTATACCTTACATTGTGTTTCAGTTCCTTTTCTTTGTGGTGGTATGGTCTAAGGCCTATTTGAAAGAGGAATGATTCTTCAGGACGGTGTTACTTGATGTCTGCTTTTATTCTTATGTTTCTATGTTTCCTCGATTTTTTTGTATATAACTCAAAGTGTCAGTATGAAAAAGACGTGGGAGCACATTGAATGAGTGGGAAGTGGGAGGGGAAAATTAGGTTTGGTGGTATTTTTTTCTTTATAAACCTAGAGATGCTTATGAGTAGGACTTTCTTCTAAATGGTATGAAAATTGTAAGCGTAGTTTATGATGATGTGATGCTGCGTAAATTTTGAGGAGTTTCCAGCCAAATACGAGTTCACAGTATTTTACTATGTTCCTCCTGCAGCTATATTAAATGGCAAGCCATCAGATATAATGGAAAAATAATTCCTTGCCACTGTCATGTTTAAGATATTGTAGATTTTAAAGGAGCTCCAATGCTTAAGTCAGGATTAAAAGAAGTTCTGAAGTAGACTTCCAACAGGCCAGAACTGTGTTCATTCGGCAAGCAGGTGAACAAAGCACTGTCAAAATAAAGGGGGTTTTGTATCTGTCTTTTCCTTTCTGCTGTAGCAAAGCCATCAACAAGGCCTACGAGGAGTATGTTTTGTCAGTAGGAAATCTCGATGAGCGAATATTTCTTGGGGAGGATGCAGATGAAGAAATTGGAACTCTCACAAGGTGCTTGAATACAACTTCAGGAATGGAAACAGCTGAAAGAGTACAAGTGAAACATAATTTGCAGCAGCACTTTGACAGGGTGAGTATGACATGGTCTGTGTTGCTGTTTTAATATGAAGGGTGAGTTGAGTTAGTCTATGTCTGACGAAGAGAAGCAGCTACTAAAAAATTACCATCTTTATTGTTTAAGGTGATCTGGGAGTGCACACAGCATAATTGAGTTAGATTTTGTAATTGGTTAGATATATTGTCTACTTTTGGGGGGTTTGGACAGAATTTCTCCATGCATTTGGGTTTTCTTTGATTAAATCCAGTACAGAGAATATTTAGGTAATTACCTAAAGAGGTATCCTTAGGTAAATCTTTCGGTGAAGATTTTCAAGCACAACAGAAACAGGCAATTCTCCATGGTTGTTTGGCAGGTGCTGAATTGTCCTGCAACTGTTGGGACCCTCTGGACTGTCTGTCCAACTTCCCCTTCCCTCACATCTATGTCCCATATGCAGAGTGTTTTGTTTAACATATGCAAAGCTGCTCAGCGCTTTGCTCTATGCATTTTTTTTGTTTCCCTTTAACGGATATGCTTCAGGTGTTTACATCTGTTTACAGTTTTAGTTAAATCACTAGGGAATGGTTTTCACTTTGCTTGCCTAAAAGCATGATACATAGATATGTTTTTATATATGACTAACAAAATAACATAGAATATGGTCTTTTCAGAGGATAAAGAACACTACGTGTTTTAGAACAATAAAGTGAAGACCTATAAAATTACCAGGGCCTTCGCGTGACTAGAGTAGCTTTTGAAAAACAGGCACTGGCTTTGAATGCAGACATACATACCGATGATTACAGAATATCAAAATGTTTCTGAAGATGGAAGAGATACCTTAAAGGAGGAAGGATACAAGACAGGCAAATAAAGAAGGATATGAACTGTATTAGCACAATTAGATTACAGAGAGCAAAGGGGTAAAACAGTCTAGATCACTGAAAGAGTGATGTTATCTTTTTCCAGAGTGAGAGTTGGTTAATGGCTTTCAACATTCTTGAGAGAAAAGATCAAAATAACCTTATCTGCAAAATCAGTGCAAGTAGTTAATTCTTCACTTCTGATCTACTTAAAGAAATAATCAACCACTGTTTTGCTGGCATAGTTCTGGGTGCATAACTCTTGCAGGTTTCTGTAGTGATGAAAGTGTGGCCTTTAAGACAGCAGCTTGCAGCTGCAATGCTTGTGCTGTTGCATGCTCCGGGGAGTCCAAGGCAGGGCTGGGGGAACCATCTTTCCTGGTAGGGTATGGAGACAGAAATAAAACACACGTAGGAGTTGGGGGGGGAAATGGGAGGAGTATTGGGAGCTGGGCTTAATGGTGAAAAGACGGCAAAATATAATGTATTCATTAAAATAAGGAAAACATTTCTTGGTTAAGTAATTGTGTGCTTAGATAACTAGAAAATGCATCATTTTTGCTGTACATTAATTGAATTAACATATCATGTTAAATTATTTTGATATGATGGATTGATCTGATGCAAATGCATTAAAATGCTAATTGTTACATTCAGGAGGACTTTTAATGTAAGAGTTAAACTTGCTGAAAGGAAACCCTGGCTCAGTACACTATTCCTATGAGCTACAGCTACCTTTGGTACTCAAGGGATAGGAGGGGACTGCTGGGGTTTTTCTGGGTTCTGGGTTTGGTTTTTTTTTTTTTTAGATTGGCCTAGTTGTTTCACACTTCCCTCCCAGTATCTGCATTTCAATGTGAGGTCACATCCTCTCTGTTTATACATTTATACAGTGCTATTTGATACAAACATCCAAGTGACACAAATAAATCTTTCATTGCTGACTATTATCTGAGACATGAACTAGTTTGGGCTGTTTGATTCCTGGTCTTTTTTCCAGGCCTGTATCATAACACAGGGTAAGAAAGCATTCTACAGACACTTTGAGGTTATGACCTGTATAATAATAATTTTCTAATAAAGAGAGAGTTATATGCTTATATGTATTTATAAATATACTTATAAATAAGAGTTACATGCTTATTTTTTGTCTTTTTAGTCCAAATCACTTAGGATCACAACCCCACTTACTGGCCGCAAGTATATTAAAGAGAGCAACCCGTATGTGACACCTGTTTCCATAGCAACATACAGTTTGAGCCGCCTTCATACGATGCTGGCAGGACTGAAAAATGCCCCCAGCGAAAATCTGGACCAAATACTCAGGTAAGTTTGATGTTTAGCTAACCAAATAACTCCATTTTTTAAATAGTTTTAATAACAAATGTTAATGCTAAACAGTGTAATTTAAAATGTGAGTCAGTCTTGAAAGGTTCTGGAGTAAAATAGGACCCAGAGAGACATTTAAATTTCAAAAGACTTTGTTCTCTTTATTTACACACCTTTTTCCTTAAGAGACTGATGGCTATAGGAACATACAACATTTTAAACCTGACAGTTCTGAGCTTCTCTAACAGCAAAGTGCTAATATAAAAGTTTCAAGACTTTTCTTCTTCCTACTTAGCAAATCTCGCTACCTAGCAAATCACTCCATACTGTAGGAGATTCAAAATAAAATTTATTCTCCATGTAGATAAACTGTTGCCTCAGGTACAATATATTTTTTAAAAGAATTTTTATATCACGTAGAAAATGCTGTTTATCCCTGATCATGAAAAGATGTGCATATTTACTACAATATATACAATAATAATAATAATATGCTGTGGACATTTTACAGTACGTATACAGTTAGGCACATACGGGTGTGTTTGAATTGCTATCCAAGACGTTTATAGTTTCATGCTTTAATCATATGATAAAAATAGTTGTAGATTTGTTTTTTTTTTTTTCCCTTTCTCTTCGTAGGAATAGTATTTTGAAAATCTTTGGGTTTTATTTTCAGGGCATGTTCCAGAGATCCTTCTCAATCTATTGCAAACAGAGTAAAAGACATGTATGAAGTATACTGCCAGAGCATGCAGTCTGAAGGAGAATTCAGTAATTTTTCCAAAGGTGGGAAACATTTTACTTGTTACTTACACAGATAAGAATTAAAATGCCTGTACACACATTTATCTCTTGTAAGTAACTTACAGGTTATGCTTTAGCACAAGAGCCTTTTCTGTTACTTTTGTCTTTTCCTGGTATTCTTAAGGCATGGCAAATTTCAACCCTGCATACGGTTTTATAATCAGCCTTAGTTTAAATCACTGGAATTTGATGATACTTTCGGTTCTACAAAAATCAAACTAAAACCACTCTTAAGGGTACTACTTTTCTTTCAATTACAAGAATAGCGATGGTATGGATTTCTGTGACAATAATGAAAAATCTGCCTAACTGTGGTCTTTTAAAGTCCTACAGAAATTTTGGCTTACATACAAGGATGGGTTAGTACAGATATTATTAAAAACCTGCCAGTATAAACACAAAGTATTATTTGCAAAGTTGTCAAGATTTGTGACGCACGTAAAGACCGATTAAAAATTAGGAAGATGCTCTTGTTTCTCAGTGTAGGGCCCTTCTTACTTTGTATTTGTTCTTGTCAACATAGTTGCTTCAGTGTTTTCTGTTGCACAGTGCAAGTTGGATCCATATAGGTATACTTTTCAAACAATGTATTTTCTGAAATTGAAATACGTATATTACATTATAGCAATTTAAAGATTGTTCTTATATATGGTGTTTGCATCAAAATCTGGATTCAGTGATAAGTTATTCTGCTCTGTGTTCACAAGTCAATGCAGCATAGGAGAGGGATTCCTAAGGTAACTTTAAATTAACTGATTTAGTCCTGAAAGTATTGTAGTCAAAGCAGCACAGAAATCCACACAAGCTACTAAACTGTTGTATCTCTATAGCCTCAGATAAAGAATGTAATTCTTTTGTTGCCCTTCACAATATTGTTTCTATTTAAAATTCCTGCAGATGTTGCTAGTAAGCATTTCCGTCGTGCTGAGGTGCTATACTACAAGGTCTTGGAGTCAATCATTGAGCAAGAGAGGAGGAGACTGGGAGACACTGACTTATCTGTAAGGAAAACTAATCAAATTGTACCTCATTTTTAAAGTTGGATCTACAAAAAAAGGAAAACAACGAATTAAAATGAGGGTAAATCTCTGAAAAGTAGCCTGTAAGTACACCTGAATGGAAGAAAAATTGTACAAGAAATCATTTGTGTTTGCAAATACAAAGGTATGAAGTTTTTAATGAGGAAAGATGGCTCATTTTGGATTCTGTTCTGTCTCTTACAAAATAAGATTTCTTTTTATAAGCTTGATAATCTTGCTGTTGAGGCAGAATAGAAAGCATTTTACTGTTCTATAGTTACACTGTAAATTAAGTATTAAAATTTGCAACTCTCTTGCAGGCAATACTGGAGCAAGATGTGTTTCATAGATCTCTGCTAGCATGTTGCCTTGAGATAGTTACCTTTACATATAAACCACCTGGAAACTTCCCATTCATCACCGAAATATTTGACATTCCAGTTTATCATTTTTATAAGGTAAAAAGTGTTTGATAGCTAGAAATGCTTATCAAGTTATGGGTCTATTGACTTACATTAAGTAATCTCCTTACCTAGACGTTAACTTACACATTAACCCTTCATTCTCAGCTTTGCCCCTTTTTTGTATTGAAAAAATATTACCCAAGTGTCTGTCATTCTGGGGTGTGTCCTGCGCATTTAAAAATGAAAATACTGTTAGCAGTTTAACACAGGAGCACTATCCAAGTATCTATATAGTAACTAATGGATTATCATTTTATCATGAGCTATTGTTGCAGCTGTTCTGCAACAGTGCTTGACATGTTTGTTTATTTAGAAAGACACAAATATTTGTCTTCTGATAAAACTGCAAGACAAGATATGATTGAGTCACAGTAATGCAGCCTTAATATTTCTAATAATTAGATCTTTCTGTAGGAGGAAATGTATGAAACAAGAACATTATGTTGATCGTAATTATCCACCTTACAGGTAATTGAGGTTTTCATTAGAGCAGAGGATGGCCTTTGTCGGGAAGTAGTAAAACACCTTAATCATATTGAAGAACAGATCTTGGAAAGTATGGCATGGAAACAGGAATCCATACTGTGGGACAGAATCAGAGATAATGAAAACAAAGTTCCTAGTTGTGAAGAGGTGAGCACTTCTTTGTATGTTTTACATAGTTTTCCTAATCAGACAGGATGGTAGAGAGTGGACGTTATACCTGGAAGGAGAGGCTTCACATGTCCAAATTTCAGTTTCACCCTACAAGCTAATCAGTGCAGAGACAATAGTAAACGTGGTGTGCTCTGGTCTGTTCATGGACATCTCTATAGAGACATCGAAAATGGAGACATGCAGCTGAGATGATTCTCACCCAGTGTTTGCATAGCATAGCAGAACAATGAACAAAACAGACAAGCAGGGAAGGTTTGGACCAGTCACTTACACTTGAAAAGAGTACTAGACAAGAAGAAATGTGGTAATAAGCACAGACTTTTAATTGTAGTCACAGAAAGATTATTACATTATTGTATCTTCGAGTACAATCACTACAGAGTTTTAGTTAGGCTTATGGTAAGTTTTTCAGTGTTGTTTTTTTTTTTTCCATATAGTTTTGCTGTTCAAAATCTGTAGTGCAGAAGCTTTTAAAAATTTGTTATGTAGTCAAACTGTGATACAGAAACGCTAATAAAAGTATAAAAATTTTAGGTAATGCCACTTCAGTATTTTGAGAGATCTGCTGGGAACAGTGTTGTAGGTTCACCACTGACACCAAGACGAATAAACGAGGTTCGCGCTGAAACTGGAGGACTAGGAAAAGGTGGGCCTTTTTTAAGCATAACATACTTACACTTAGAGCATGGCTTCAATTTTTAAATCGAAGTGGTGTACAGCAAGGAAGCTGCTTTAATGTCAATGTACAGTTAATTGCAAACACATTTGTAAACGGTATTTGTATTGCAACTCACATAGTTAAGTCAGATGTCTAAGACGGATGCATTCATTATTTCAGTGTGAAAAAAATACTGTTTTGATAGGGTGTTTTCAGGAGGTTATGTATATGAACAGTATGTATACATACGTATATGTTAAATAACATTTATACACAAAAACTACTTTTCTTCTAATGGGTAGCACTTGAACAGTTTGCTTTATTGTTATACCAGAATAGAAGCTCCACTATATATTTAGTTATGTGAAGTCTCAAACTTTTTCTCTGGAAAAATGAAACATAATACATTAGCTTAAAGAAATATTAAACACAGCATTTTTTGAGATTAAGTCATCTCTAAAAGCAATCTGTAAGCCACAAATGTAGACATAAGGAGTTTTTAAAAAATGTTTCCTGAAGACCTTTGCATGACATATTTTTGTTCCCATTACATTTCTGTCACGTATTTGTATAATAGGGGATTATACAACAAGAGTTAAATATATATATGTGTGTGTGGTTTTTTTTAATCCACAGGCCTTTCATCCTCTCCAACCACCCTGTATGACAGATACAGTTCTCCTACAGCCAATCCTACAAGGAGAAGACTGTTTGTTGATAGCGATAATACCTCTGACAGTGGAACTCCAGTAAGAGTTTCCCAACAGCCCGTGGTAAATACGGTGCCTGTGCAGAACATGAATCCCGAAGCAATGTCAGTAACTCCGGTGCCCGGCCAGACGCTGGTTACAGTGGCAACTGCCACCGGAAACCTCCCCCCGAACCAGCCAATAATGGGCAAACCGTTACGATACCAGTGCAAGGTGAGAGAAAAACTACTGTAGAATTATTCAGACTTGTTCCCATCAGAGTATTAGTACACAGGAAGGGGGGAGGGGGGGAACAGTACGCCAGTGGAGAAAAAAGTATGTTTAAGGATTCGTAATTGGGAAGAATTGTATGAATAGATGAGCAGAATTTAGAGACAGAACATGTACAGCACAAGGATGTTCTGACTGCCAACATCTATTTTATAAAACTCAGTTATTTCAGTGACCTTCCTTCCTGAACTACCACAGGATGAAAGTTGCATTAGTATTAAAACCTTAGTTCAAGTTCATTATCTTCTTGTCTCCTTGTGATAAGAAGTCCAAAGTATTCTGATAAAACAATTTCATATATAATATACTAAATATATAGTTATAGTTATAAGCAACTAATAAAAGAATTACTGAATTCTTAAAAAGAACCCAACAAAACCACAACCACACACCCCCACCACCACAACTTGCTCTTATTTCAGACTCTCTTTCTTAAATTACAGGTATTGCCAACGAAAATGGAGGAATAACTTTCTTCCCAGTCCAAGTAAACGTCGGTACCCAGCCCCAAGCTGTCTCTGGTCCCATTCAGCCTCTCAGTGCTCAGGCTCTTGCTGGTACCCTCAACACTCAGATGACTGGGGCAACACTGCAGTTACCAGGCCAGTTAACTGTTCAGCAGATCTCTCCTGGAGAGCAAAGACAAACCCAGCAATTTACCACTGCCACGGCCATCAGGCCTCGGAAGATGGGCTCGCTTTCACTCTTCTTTAGAAAGGTAGTTTTCAGTGTAGTCTGTGCTTTGCTGAGTTTGTATTTTGATACGTCTTCAGTGATTTTTAAAATATGTACTTATTATTAGTAATAAGAGAATATTCAATTTCAAAGTTAATCTATATCCTTTGTCTACTCATGGACATACTCAGTAGTTTTCTTATGGAGGCGACTTCTCGCTAGCGAAGGAGTAGACTATCACCACAGCCACCATGAGTTGTGAAGTAATTATGTACTTGGCCAGCAGGTACTTAAAGATGTCCATTTTCTTTAAGGTTCTTTAAAAGAAACGAATTCACCTTTCTGGTTTATTCAATACAGTGGTTTCTGTAGGCTATGCGGTGCCCTTCCTGCACTCCAGATAACTCATATGTTTTCTTAGCACCAATACCAGTACTGGGAATGTCTATGTCTTGTAAGCAAAAAAGTTAAATCTAGTTATTCTTCTTTTGGCTTATCATTTGCCCAAGTTCTACAGGGTGTGCAAGTCTGAACTACCCTTCAGCTGGGTAAGAAAAGCAGCATTGCTATGGCCCTGAGCACAGTCTCCATTTCAACAGGTGTATCACCTAGCTAGTGTTCGTCTGCGAGATCTCTGTGTCAAACTTGATATATCTGATGAGCTGCGGAAAAAGATATGGACATGTTTTGAGTATTCCTTGGTGCGCTGCCCTGAAATCATGATGGATAGACATTTGGATCAGCTGCTGATGTGTGCCATCTACGTAATGGCTAAGGTAAGGTGAATAAAGAACAAACAAACAACTTCTTTAAGACTTTAATATTCCAAAGATTGCGATTCCTCAAAAAAACCCCAAACCAACCACTGCACACAACCACCGCCAAACAAACAAAAAAACCCACAGAAAAACTATTAACCTTTTCTGTTTATCTACTCTTAGGTTACTAAGGAAGATAGATCATTTCAGAACATTATGCGCTGCTATCGGACACAACCACAAGCCAAGAGTCATGTAAGTACACTTAGTATTAAACAATGTGGTATCTGGTTTATTAAATGCCTTAGTTCTATTTTAAGAATGGATCGCTTTTTGAAGTAACGTTTAGTATTAAATGAATCCAGTCTGTGAGCCATTCTCCTCAAAAGGCAGCAGTCTTATCCAAAATCCTACACTACTGAAAGCTTTTTATTCTAAACTGTACCTAAAATAGAAAATATCTTTACTTAAAACGTAAGGAGGCAGTGCCTGTTGGAGAATACTCCTCTTAGGAGGCTGTATTTTCCCCTGTAAGAAGCAATTTGATACCACAATGAAGTTTCTAAAAAGCAGATATATCATGCAGACTATTGTTTTCTAACTATGTAACTGCATATCTAATCACCCTTCCCTTGTTATGCTCCTCTGTTTCCCTGCAGGTATATCGGAGCGTCCTGATAAAAGGCAGGAGA
>NW_009198612.1:20674-25082 GCF_000690835.1 Fulmarus glacialis | reverse complement strand
GGCAGCAGCGATAGCAGTAGCCAGCAGAACTCGCCTACAGACAGAAGTAAAGAGAGAAACAAAGAAAGAAGTGAGTGATTCCAGATGTTTGGTTTTAATTCCATTTCCAAAACAGTGTGCATAAAATAAGAGTTGGATTTTGTGTCGCCCCACCCCAAACAGTTCCTTCTTTGGTAAACTTGCACACAATTAAGAATATGTTGATAACATTTAAGAGTTGCTATAACTCAAGCTTAACATTACACCCACTTTGACAGTTTTGAATCTATCACCACATAAGCTTACGTCAAGAGTTCACCGTGATGGCTGGTCTGAACTCTTTGAGTTCAGTTTGTACACCAAAGAACACATCTTTGTAGAATGAAAGCAAATCAGTGCCAGCCCATGTTCACAGTTACTCTTTTACTTACAACAATTGTGGAGCTGCAGCAGTTTCTGGCTGTCTTCATAGCTAGGAAGAAACCAGCCACCCACAGCATCTATTTTAGCCTATCTATCTGACATGTCTGGAGATTCTCGCCTTGATACTTGAACTGACACATTTTCCTTGAATTAACTTTTGTAAAGGAAAGCAACTAAGCGATGCTGTATATTCCTACCACCAGTTTTCAAGATACTTAATAGATGACGGTATAAACTGTAGGTATTAATGTTTTCTGTCACAGCGAAGTGGCGGGGGGGAAATTACACATATTTTTGCAACTTCTCACATTAAACCAGCAGGAAGTATTACCCAGCCAAATATTTCTACTACTAGCTGAAAAAGACTGCCGTTCCTTATTTGAAATTGTGCCAGCTGGCAACAAGAAAGGACTACTGTAAAAAGTGTAACACAAATGCCTGAAAAATGGAGTTTTAGCTCTGCTTATACTGTGATGAAACTCAGCGTATAGAGAAAAGCCACTTGCGGTTTATCCAGTAAGAAGTTAGAAATCAAATGTGTTTCTGTACATGTACTCAGCAGTTTGTTGGTCTTTAACAACACACTGCTTTTCTGTACGGAAAGATGCTAAAGGAACAACATTAGCTTCGCTGATGCTGACACCAGATTCATGGTCATTATACTGCAATTTAAACATCTGGAACGCAGTTTTTGTAGGCAGCTGCATGTCTGGGGTTAAAGCGATTGAAGTGCATTCAGCAGCTGAGGCTGATTAAAGGAGACTGCTCTCCCCTTTTCAGCTAGCAGAGACTCCAGTCCAGTGATGCGATCCAGCAGCACCCTGCCTGTGCCACATCCCAACAGCGCTCCCCCTACTCCAACCCGACTGACAGGTGCCAACAGCGACACTGAGGAGGAAGAGCGAGGGGACCTTATACAATTCTATAACAACATCTATATCGAGCAGATTAAAGAATTTGCCCTGAAGTATACTTCAAACGCAGTAAGTTAAATTCTGTGCTTTTCATTAGTAAATAGGTGGTTTTTTTACTGTACATGCAGTAAAGTACTCTTAGCTAACCTCACTGTAAGCAAATTCAGTACTTTTATGACAACAATTTCCCTTCAAGGACGTACTCTGGTGCTCAAATACTAAGCGCTTTCGATGCCTATTTGCTGTTTCCTCCTGTATGAAATACACAGCACTGAGCAATGTCATCCGCCAGCTTCAGACAGGGTTAGAAAAGTAAATTAAAAAACCCCCACCTAATCTGGCCTAATAACACGACAAAACTTGCATCTGTTCTAAATATGTATGGTATGATATTAGTGGAAAAAACTAAACTGTTTAAGATGACCGACTTACAAAAGCCTTACTGTAGTAACACCTGAGATCAGATACCAACTATCGAGTGATTTTCATTTTCTCTTGAGCAGACTGACTCTCCTCCGCTCTCGCCCTACCCGTTTGTACGGATTGGCTCCCCTCGCAGAATACAGCTGTCCCAGAATCACCCAGTGTACATCTCGCCACACAAAAATGAGTCTACTCTCTCTCCTCGAGAGAAAATATTCTATTATTTCAGCAGCAGCCCATCTAAGGTGAGACGAAAGGGTTTTAGTTTGCTTTTATAAATCCTTAATTCTACCTTTTCTTTTTGGTAGTGAAATTAGAGAAGACTGTGCAACACACCTTTCTGTTCACATTGTTTAATGTGTACTTTCTCACCCAACGCTCTTCAAACTGTCAGTTCAGGTATCTAAGACGTTGTAAAGCAATTAGGTGTCCAAGCTACTTGCGTACTTTCAAAAGTTACTCCTTGTATGGGTACACATGAAAGACTCGGGAGGCGCGGCAATGGTACCCTTTGCTTTCAGGTAACAGGTGGGTTACTTGGTATGGAGACTGTTCAAAGAGCAGAACGTTAAACACAATCACATGCTCTTGTCGACCTAGTGGGGGAAGAAAACCCAAATGGCTCTTAACATGAAAAGATTTACCAGCTGAATATGTACCAGGCCGAATCCTGCGATCTCTGGTCACCAAGAATAAAGTAGAAACCTTCCCTGAGAAGCACCTTCATTCTAGATAGGAACTGTTGCATCTATGGTGTAAGAATATAGTCATAACTAGAGATGGAAGGCCTTTCAGTGCTACATGTGTTGAAACAACAGGCTTGCTTGAGTCTGAGTAATACCAGTACAATGATTACAAAGGTTAGTCTGTCCCAGGGAGCACTTTGTACAGTACAGATCTCCAGAAATAAAGCATATGTAACCCCACTGTAATGCAATTCACTGAAGTTGACTGTATATTTTGGTAGTCACAATATTGAGAGATAATCCTACTTTTTTTTTCTCCTCCTCTCTCCAGAGGCTAAAGGAAATTAACAGCATGGTCAGAACTGGAGAAACTCCAACAAAGAAGAGAGGCATTCTCTTAGAAGATGGTACTGAAGCACCAGCTAAGCGAATCTGTCAGGAGAATCACACTGCTCTGTTAAGACGACTACAAGATGTAGCAAACGACAGAGGGTCTCACTGAGTCCAGCGCAGCTATTCCCTCTCTGCTGCTCCTCTGGGCTGGGCTGCTCCGCGCAGCACATGGATGCACCAGGCCTTTGCAAGTGACTTCAGCCAGGCTGTCCCCTCCCCACCCGCCTGCCCTGGTGGTGACCCGTCTCCTGCCAGACTGCACTGAGCGCTTGTACTTGTCAGGAAGGGGCAGGAGGAGAGTCTCCCGCAACACCCGGGACAGTGAGGATGGATACACTTCAAACCCTGCGACCCAACCTCACCCCATCGTTAAGCAAGCGATCCATCTCCAGGCTCTGGCTTCGGGAAGCGGCTGAAGAACTTTTTGGTGCTTGGAGAATGCATCCCTAATACAGCTTTCTACCTTGCAACAGGTATTTAAATCCGTCTGCTCTACCCAGTCCCCGCACGCTGGTTTTATCAGTGCTTTACCATTTTCATCTCTGGACTAGAAGGTTTTACGTGCATCAGACATGGGAGCACTGCACCAAGATAACCATATTCAACGGTGTCTTGGTTTTTACAATAACGACCTCCACAAAAATAATGACTTACCAGTAATATTCTAGCAAAGTCCAGTTCTGCTTGGAAAGGGAAGATGGGAATAATCTTTTTAGCCCTGAAGGAAGCTGTCTGGATGGATCCTTTCCATATTCAGGATGTTTTGTGTGCCCCTGAAAACCATCACATTGTTTTGCTTTAATGTTTGGGCACCTTGTTGTATAAAGGTAGATAATTTTGTTTATGCATTGTTTTTAGCTGTGCAATGTTTTAAAGTGAACTCATGTTCAAAAGGTGGCACTTTTGATAGGGCTGTGAAGCTTCATTTTTAATGCAGATTAGTTTTGCTGTATATTTGCAATGGCACTTTCTAAATGTGAATATTTTTTTCAAAGGCTGACTTCAGATGTCTTTCTGTATTGAAGCGATTTGACTTTTGTATTTATTTTCAAATTGACATCCCATAGCTCCCCTCTTCAGCAAATGGCATTAAGAATTCATTTTAACTCGATGTATATGCCGTAATGAATGCAGGAAGCTAGGGATGTTTGCTTTTTTCAAGGAATTTTATATGCTTGTAAAGTTTTGTCAGATCGCTTTTCTTGAGAGTCAGGAACTGGCCACCTCACTTACTCAGCAGAAGGACGGCGCTGTCCCTCTCTTGAAACGTATACTTAGCTTTTTTGTTTGTTTTTAAAGGTTGGGGGGGTTGTTTCGGGGTTTTCTTTTTAATGGACTAAATCAGGCTGCCTGGGAGAAATCTCTCCCCTACTAACAGGATAAGAAAGTGTGCGTATGTTAGACTTACTAGCTGTTTTCACTTAAAATAGTTCCAAAATACCAGACTTATTATAGGAAAGCATTAAACATACTAACAACCGGGACAGTATACCAACTGACTCCTTTGCAATGACATAACTAGGGACAGTGTTGTGTTAATGTAAAATGTAGCACACGCGGATTCTAGAAGTTTTTATAAGGAAGCAAAAG
>NW_009198612.1:11841-20632 GCF_000690835.1 Fulmarus glacialis | reverse complement strand
GAAAATTTAGGACTTAATTCCACTGTAAATTCTATTAAAGTAAAACAAAAGCATCTTTCATTCTTACCTGCATAACAAAAAGGCTGAAGTCGAGAAATTGTGTAGATGTTTCTGTAAAAATATTTATGAAATTGTCAGACAATTCTTGTTACTCTGTACCATTTACATTACTTTGTATGAAAATATTGCAAGTGTATTTTTCAATAAAGAATTTATAAACTCATAATTTTATGTTCTTGTATGAAAAAAGCACCGTATGTGCAAAGCTAAAAATAGTCTGTAGCTCTCAAACAGAAGGCTTGACCGGTTAGTGCAAAAAGAAAATATCAAAATGATCCTATAGCTGGGCTCTACAAGGCACGTGATACGCTTGAGATTGCGAGAAATTCAGTCAAACGTTGCAATTAATGGTTTAAAAAAAAAAAAGTAAGAGAATCGCACTTACTTCTTAGTCACACGACAAGGAAAAGGATTTACTCTTGCCCCAGTTTAGTCATCGTGTTTGTTCTAAATGCATTTCCTCCTGTTGCTCTGCCAGAACTTGGCACACCGGCGCCCGCAGAGGGACGGTGCCAAGGACGGCCTTTACTGGGGAGTCTCTCCGAGCGCAGCCACGGGCTCCTGGTGCTGCTCCTCTTCGCGGAGGGGGAGGAGGAGGAGGAAGGCTGTCCAGGCTCATAGCGGAAGCGGACCCTAGAACAAAAGCAAGCTGGTATGTCTTCCTCGCAGGAGCTTTTAATACAAGATCTCACACTTTAATCCAATGAAAGCAGAATTATCTTCATACATACTAGCCTATGTACTCATGTTTGAACTAAATTAGGGAAGTTTCTAAGAATTCTTAATTAAGTTGTTCAGAACTGTTTTGGCCACTGTATTTTTACAGCTAAGTACGTTCTGGTTTTCCCCTGCATTTTTACCTAGTGGCCCCAGCACTGCTTCTTTCATCTGCTTCTGTTGTTTTTATCCTTTTCTGAAACCAAGTCGTTCAGTGACCCTCCGTTGTAAATAATAACTGATATACAATTTGTAGTTTACGCTTTGAAACAAATGCTAAAAAAGCTATTTCAACAGAGGTGTTCCAAAGGGGGAAAAAAAATACATCTAGTACGTAAACATGAATTTTTAAAAAAGAAAATCTCAGGTAGTTTCAGAACATTTGTTTCAAGACTCAGAACAGAATCATTCAGTTGGAAGGGACCTACCACGATCACCTCGTCCAACTGCAAACTTAACTGTTTAAGACTGCTATAGCATAACTGGCATTTCTCTTTCTGAAATATTCTTTACAGATCAGAATTGCAAAGATGATATTAAAAAATGCCACTTTATCAAAGTATTGACAGGGACTTAAATTTAGTTTTTCATTAAATGATATACCTGTACTAGGAAAGATGACAGCTAAATTCAGGAGAAAGGATTTGATTTCAATGGTATCGTTTCAGTACTCATTCACCTGTCTTGCTCCTGGAACAGCTTCTTCTGATTACAGAAGACATAGTTCATGTTCTCTCCCCTTTCTCAATCAAAAAAAAAAAAGAAAAGAAAAGATGATTCAGACTATTCATTCTAAGCTAAACAAAATTCAGCATTCTTTAAATAAATAAAATAATTTTATTTTCAGCAAACTGCTATTAGCATGGATTTAGCTTACAGCAACCCAACCTACTCACCAGCCCTACAGAGGTCCGTAACAGCGCAGATAAACAAAACTTACTCAAAGGACCAAGACTTTTAATACATCATTCTACCATTCTTCCTTGTCATTGTTTTTACTGATCTTTAACTGTGGTGTTTTCCTAAACCCCAGCAACAATCGGACAAATAAACAACAGCAGCCACGTCTCCGAGCTGACATTAGGTAACCATTACCAGGATTTGCTCCATATTTAACTCCCCAACACCACCAGCAAGTGTGGGGACACAGTCGCTTTTCTGCTTTGTACAGCAGGAGGAATTAGGTCCTGCGTCTGCCCTGCTGCAGCTGAGATGAAAGAGCATCCCAAGATTAGAAGGGATTAAACTGCTACGCAAGCCCTTCACCTAAGCAGCTTAGGAAATTTGCAAGTCAGTGATTTATTACAAAGGCTTCTGAATAATCATAAAAATAAGTAACTATCATGTTCCAATTTAGCACCCTAGTTCTGTCTCCCTGCCCAGCTGGTACGCTGCGCTCAGTCAAAATGCTCAGCCCATTTTCTGCTTCATACAGGAGTCCTTTAACTAAACTTTTCTAATGCTAAATCTGAAGCGTTTAAATTTCAATTTCAGCCTTCCCAAGAAAAGTGTAAGAGAAATAACAGCAGCAACAGTATTAACGTTCACAGCATTTTAGCAGCTACGCTCCAGGCCAGTACACCAGCCCTCAAAAACTTTTCCCACATGCCTTGCCTGAAAAAAACACATCGCCACTTTCCAGGCAATACAAGCTCAGCTTTCAGATCAGTTCCTCCCTTTCTGTTTTCTACTGCAAACTCTGAACAGGCATGTGACAATGCCAAGGCACTTGCGATTCCTCATCATCTGCCAGATGTCCAAAATACACAGGCTAACGGGGGCATTAATGCCACACAGAAGAGAAAGCTGACCAAGGGAAGTGACACAAAGCCACCCCTTTTTCCTTTGTACCGGCTTACGAGGACGCTGTCTGCCTCTCTCACAAGTTTTTACAAGTCCAACACCATGTTAAAGTTAAACTTTAAAGCCCACTTTAACTATGCTGAACCCCATTCCAGAGACCTCCCTAGCAGAAAAGAACTACTGAAAGCACGCTGCTCAATAGCAGGGTCACGCTTGACTAAAAACCATGTATTTGTTAGAAAGGTTAACGACCAGTGGCACGTGACATGGAGGATGGAGTGAAATTGAACAAACGCATATTTAGGATTATCAGAAATCTGTTCCCTAGAATGCAAATAACAAAAGCCAGAAACACTATGAAGGATTTTTTTTTTTTAAGTAGCAAATCAGCTGCACAAGAAGCAAGAAAAAGGTAAGAGACCAATAAAAGAAACATTTTCCAAATACTAAGCTAGTTGTCAGCAGTTGTCAGCCACCCCACACTCCCAGAAATAGTTTGACTTAAGCATGAGACATCAGCTGTGGCCGCTCCTCTACACGCTGTGCCACACATCCTCCCCTTTCCATGGGCATAGAAGTGCTGGGGAAGGAGCAAGCTGGATGTGAGCTACTTCCTGCACATACCCGTCCTAACAATACAAATTGCAAGGCACAGCATTAAATAGGAGATTTTAAGAAGGATATCTAAAAGCACTGGAGGGACCTAAACCAAGTGAGAGAACAGCTGAACTCCTGCCCAAGCTGCGCAGAGAAAGGCCGTTCCCCGTGTGCACTGCCTTCAGGTCTGCAAAACTGCAAGCTTGGAAAAAAACCAAAACATGCCCAACAACCCAAGCACACTCTTGAGAACAAAAGGTCTTCAGACAGTTCCCTTCTTCAACCCCAGTCTACATGCACAAGCACTCAAGGTCTTTGCTTCTACAATATGGCAGTTCAGCAGCCTTTGCTTCTACCAAGTATTTCAGAAGTGCTTGAGGCAGAAAACAACTGAAGTCCCACACTACGGCCACTGTTACAGCCCTGTCCTGCCCTACCTACGAGCTTTTTTTCTGGTACAAGAGGAGCGACGCTGAGCAAAACACCGGTTTCCCCCACTACCACCGCCTCCCGCTCTCCTTCCCTCCCTCTCAAAGGAGAAGATCAGCAGCGAGATCACTCACTCTTTTCCACATGGTCTTCGATCTCTTCAGCAAAGATCCCAGGGAGAAGCGACCACATCCGTGCTGGGAGATGAAGCCAGGAGCCCTCTGCAGAGCTGCGTGGGGCCCATGGAGCTGCACACAGCCACGCTGGCCCAGGAGATGCCACAGGTGCTGCCAGCACACCCTTAACGTGCACCTCAGGCAACACGCTGCACCTGAGAGCGGGCACTCACAGCTGCAGGATTTCCCTCTCGCCCATGGAGGTGGGCCAGACAGCTTCCGTGGTTGGCAATACAGGGTAAGAATGACATTCTTTGCTTTGAAAGACTAAAGAATTAAGTTTCAAATCACTATTTTACACTGGCAGTAGTTTCCTAAAGATCACTGAATCAGGAGGACTGGAGCAGAGAAGTGCTGTGTGCCCAGTTACTCATTCCTTTGCTCACACAGGAGGAAAACTACGTATGCGCACATACACACACACACTCTCGCACTCTCTAGCGCTGTTACTCACTAGCTTTTCAAGAAAGAGCTGTAGCACTAAGCAACTGCTCCAGAAGGTTTCTGCTTCCTTTTGCTTTCCCATGGTGATAAGAAAGAGAGGGAAGGACAGGAAGGCTTTCTGCACATGCCATCACAGAGCTGACAACAGGAACAGCAGAGAGAATCGCTTGCCTTCTCCCAAGATCCACAGGTTTTTGCTTCTTTTCTACACTGACACACGGAAAAAAATGATAAAAGGGTTACAGCTATCTGCCACCCAAGTCCTGTTCCCACAAAATAACTAACTTTAACATGCAAGATAAAGCATGCAAAAACAACGTTAGAAAAAGCATCTTTAAATAAAGAGGTAGAATGTTCCTACTATAGGAAAGAGTACACAAACCAAAGTGCCAATTCAGAGTTTTGCGCTCTCCTCAAAGTTTTTGATCTGAAGACAGGACTTAACAGTTTATGTAACATTTTTTTTCAGAAAAATACTTAAGAGTAAGAGCAAAGTTTTTGCAAGCCCTAAGCCTTCTCCCACTCCTTCCTTCCGAAGGGGTAGGAATGGGAGAAGAGCGAAACCACTACAAAAATCTCAAATCCATTATTTGCATAGGTTTATTTTGAGGTTTGGAGTTGAATGTTTTGCTCCAACAAGCCACCGCTATTAGCAAGAAAGCAACATTTAGTTTGACGTTCTCTTGCTGGTGCTGGTTTCTAGCGTCACTGTAGAAACAGATACAGTGCTTCTTCTAACAGCAGCCACTGTTTCAAGACTCAAGCAGCAAAACATCCTACACCAAGTCTGTTGGCTTTACCCTAGTTACCGATATAGCGAAGTACTAGATTGTTTGTGATAAGCTTCTCTGGGGATGACATGGCAATAGTGATGTAAGTGGAAATACACAGAATTATTCTAGTATTGACTTTGCAATTGTCTGAAAGCATATCAGCAGCAACATCCAGAGAGCCGCTAAAGACTGCAGATTTGCTCTAGATTTCCCTATCCATTTTTAAATACCACTGCCTTAACACATCTTCTTCTCAGCCTCATAACAAAGTTGGATTGAGCTCTGAGCTACAGGAGAGAGATTTGCGTTGAAGACAGTAGAAACTGAGTTTACTCTGAGTTAATTGCCCTACAAAATCATACCAAGTCACAGACATCTCACCCAGTGATTGACTCACCTTGGCAAAAATGTCCTTTTGGAAGATCTGCACTCAACCACCACTTTCAATACAGTTTACAATAAAAAAACCAGTGCATTTAAAGCCATTAGGTGTGTTTAAATATGCTGTACTAATTCACATGACCAGAGCCTGCAAGAGCCTTCAGTTTACATAGACCCATACTTCACATATACAGAGTTAGCAAGAGCTTTCAGAAAGCTGAAGGCAATAGTTCAGTTGCAAATACCTTGTTCGGAAGCACCCGGTTGGTAACTTATGCTTAGAATTCCTCTTACTTTACTTTAACCTCCAATTTGTTTAGGAAGGAGCCACTCTAAATTATATTTCTCGTTACACTGAGTATAAACGGATATATTAAGCTTTAGAAAGAACATTTTAGCATTTAGTCAAGAACCTAGGTCCTGTAACAGATCCTTATAAGATGAGGGGAGCTAAAGAGGAAAGAGTAGCCCCGAGAAATGCACCTTTGGATGCACTTCCTTCTCTGCCTTAAAGAGGATCCTTGCTCTCCGCATACCCTCTGCATTCTTCTGCCTCATGAGGAATTCCAGCAGTGCTAGAGAGACTCCAGGCAGCCCCACGAAACCGCTGCATTTCAAAGGCAGAAGCTTTAAAAGGTTTAAAGCAACATCATGCATTAAGATTTCAACATTATCTAAAAAAGAGTAAGTACTTAACTTACACAATGTTAAGCGCTGCATAGAAACCACTCAAGTCATCCTTAACAGTACATTAAATTAATCATTTGGTATATGATAGCATATTACTTGTGAAGTCTTTGTCTATTTCCTTAAGAGCTAAGAAGTTGTTCTCAAAGGGAACCGTGAAAGGTTGTTATATGACAAGTGGATTTAGCCTGTCAGATAAAAACAAAAGACAAAAAAAACCCCACAAAGAACAAAACACACACACCACACCACTCCCCACCCTCCCCAAACACCACAACACGTTTATATATGAAGTCACTACTACTTGTTACTACACAGTAGGGTTTGCATTAATGCCATCAGTACAGGTTTGAGGACCTAAAGAAAAAGCAGCCCAGCTGTACAGGGTTAACATTACAGGTTTTGATAGGAAAATAGTGTTAGGCAAGAATAAGGCATTATGCTGGGCTATGACACTAGGAAGACTCCTGTGAAAAGTAAAAGATCCTCTCCTGAGCTCACACGTGCTTTAGAAATGTTTTCCTGTACGTGGAACAAAACTGTATTTAACCAGTCTCTGCAGTACATCCTGTTATCCCGTTAACATCCTGAATACATATGCAGGCAAGTACATATGTAGCCAGGTGCTTCCATTCCGGTTCCGGTCTTTGCTAAATGTCTACAATACAGACAAACAGAGGGACAAAGCTAGATCACGGTTTCTTTTTATTTTAAGATGTCACTATTAACACGCATTAGTCAACCTACCCTAAGTAATCCCCTAGACACTTAGGGAATCTAAACTCCTCTACAATTTTATTAGCTCAAGAGACCACCATTAAAAGCTTTGATTTTAGTGTTTATGTAATAAAAGTTTAACAAGCCTGACATTCTGCTTTCACCCTGTCAGACTAATGTGCGCTTTAGTGACAATATCCATTTACAAATCAATAATACATCATACATCATCCCCAGCTTTACCTCTGGAAAGTGCTAAATGGAGTCAATGAACCATCTATTTACAATTTCAAATCCTAATATATTTACAATAGAAACCAAAGTATTTAAAACCATTAAATATAGTGTTTAACTCTGCTATATTAGTTTACATGAACACAGCTTACCTCTGGCATCATATTTCCAATGCTAATATTTCTGCCAGTAATTTAAGATTTTTTAAAAAATTGCTATTCCTGGAGGGAAAAAATAAAAGCTTAAAAACCAACCCAAAACCTCCAGGCATTTCAGAGCCCTGAGGAACTACCCACCCTAGACAGTCTTCAGGTAGAAGTACTGCAGTGTTCAAGAGAGACTTCCAAACTCCAGGCAAGCCTTTAAAACCTAATGCATATGTAAAACATTAAGAGTCAGTAATCCATTGAACAGGTTTACTGGAGTCACTGCTACCATTCAGTTTTTACTAATCCGTAATTAAGAAGGAAACTGCTGCTTTGCTGTTTCTCCCTCCATTACATTCCCTCCACCCACAGAAAGTGTTTTGTGCACCACGGTCCAGAAGAGCTAAGTAGGCATCGTCTTCTCTTCTTTGCTGAAAGGCTGAACTGAGCCAGGCTTTACCCATGACAGGCCAGAAACATGCATGCTTTTGCAGTGCTGATCTTCTGGCTTCTTCTAGGTAGAAGAAAGTTAAAGTCAGAATTATTAGATACCCCAAACCCTCTTAAGTCCCTCCCTATCCATTTTACCTTTGACAAATACAACCATAAAAGAGTCTAGCATCATTTCCTCTCCTCAAAGAGGAACAGTAAAATGGCTATTGGTTTAATTTCTGTGAATGTGTGGCATCTGTAGAACTACCCTGACATTACAGGGGCTTTAATGACTTAGTTCATGTACTGCTACCCCGTCATAGCACAAAGATTAAAAGATACTCTTTGAACAGTGCCTTTTGCTTGAAGGCCATGGCCCAGCACCACTGCATTGCTATTTGCCAAATTTCTCGGTTCTACAGAAAGAAGCGTCAATGCAAATCAAAACATTTCTGTCATTAACCTGACGTTATAACTGTAGCATACTACCTTGTGATGCTGGGCATACCGTGGAGGAGTACTCCGCCCCACTGAAGGCTTCTGAATGCAAATTAACGTAGCAACTGATACCTTTGCTATACCATGAAGTTTCTTAATGCTTTCCAAGGATGGTCGTTCCCTTCCCTGAGGATTTAGCACAGTTAAGTGCTTGAACAGTAACTATTTCTACCCTAACACAATGCAAAGAACATTTGAGACCGGCTATTGCAACTTAGAAGACAAAACCAAAAAGCTTCAAGTTGAGGGAGAAAGGTGCAACTACAAGCATCTATAGACTTAAAGTAGTTTAAGAAGATTAGTAAATTAGATGCCTACTCTAGGCAGGTCAAAGAAACAGAATAGCTTGCAGGTTTTTTGCATACCAGGAACTAGCCCTGTCTCCACACTGCTACAGGCTCATCAGATCATCTGTATGCCAACTACATCAAACCTGGAATGACGCATCAAGTTCTAGAAAGGGATAATTATGTGAGTAGACTTTGTCATACTATGAGAAGCCTTTTGCCTGACAAAGTAAATTAAGTCAGCAAGAAAACTGAACCTGCACTTCTTCTATCCCTGCCCATATTTTGTGTAAAAGGTGACACTGCGTGACAGAATTGCCATAACACATCAGACAACAGCAAACAAGAGAGATCAATTAGGCTTGAGCCTGGCAGAGTAGCACCTGCCTGTCACATGCTGCACACAGGAC
>NW_009198612.1:343-11830 GCF_000690835.1 Fulmarus glacialis | reverse complement strand
CAGCAGGGAACTGGGACATCACAGCCTTTCCTGGGCTACAGTTCTAGAATGGCCTAGTTGTTTCCCGAGGCACAGGAATTACACGGGTAATAAACAAGGATCCAGGGTTGCAGAAGAAAGGAAAGACAAGGACACATGATTAGGGAACTTCCTTTTAGAGAGAAGGAGAAGAACATTCTCAGCTACACTGACATTTTGGAACAAATCTCCTAAGGCATTTGGAACAAATTTCCTAAGAAATTTTATTTCCTGCTACCAACAAACTACTCCAGCACCTGAAGCACCATGCATGCAATAGTTACTGAAGATGTTAGTTTTCACTTAAAAGGAAATTAACATGCATCTCTAAAGAAAAAGGACAAAAGAAAAGTCATCACTGGCATTACTTTTGCTATTGGTCTCTGAGACAACATCATATCCCTTCCATTTGAAGCACCTCAATCTGTTCTTTCTCTTTAGGTCTTTGATTTAAAGGATAACAAAGAAGGAGGTGGAGAATGAAGGAGAAGCGGCAGGGAGAAGTCAAAAGTATTTTTTAAGTTTTTGTAAGAATATCCAGAAGTCAGAATTTGATCAAAATATTTTCCTGTGTGTTCTAAGGCTGGAGAAAGGCCACCTCACCTCAAGCCCTGCTGTGACTCTAGCAGTTGGGAACATTGCTACACTGAGCTTACAGGCAGCGTATTGTATTAAGATCAATGTAAAAATCTCATTCATGCCAGAAGACATGCAAGAACATGAGTTAAAGCTTACAGCGAGGAAGAATGAAGTTTGGATTGACAAAAAAAAAAGTAATTTTTTTTTTTAGTTAAAAAAAAAGCAGCAAACCACACCACAGTGTGTTTGGAGTGCAAGGAGCCCAAGTCAGCAACTGAAACATTCAGATTGCATTTCCTTGCCAGTCCAGCAAAGATACCAGCCACCATTTCAGAATCCCTAAGCAGTGCAAGTGGATTGGCTTTGTCATGCCATTCAGTGCAGACTCAGAATTGCTGTGTGCCAGCTCTTGTCAAGTGCAAAGAAATAATTAAAAAAAACCCCAAAAAAACCCAACCAACAAACACCCCCTCTCCCAAAACCAAATGTGTTGCTCAGGTGAAACCTATACGAACCAACACATTCTTGCTGTATCAGTAAGAGTGCTTTGTGTCTAGGCACCCTTCAATTAGCTGTCTTACTAGAAATCAGTAGCGTCAGAGATCTGAGCAAGGTACTCACTCTGCTTGTGCTGCTTCAAAAAGCTTGGAATGAGAAGAAAGCCCTGAAGCTTTGATTCAGTAATGAAAGATCTCTCAACAGAAGAGAACAAAGAAGTTGGGGACTGTCAGGTTATGCAGAAGTGGTAACAGCCATGACAAGTGCAGGACGAGCTAATAGGCAGTCCGCAAATCTCTTCTTTTCCCTTCTTCCCTTCCTTCCATCCCTAAACAAAAAAATCTGCCAAGTGTGCCAACAACTGTACTAACAAAGCTTTCTAGCTGGCTAAATGATTAATTGCTTAATACACTGAAGTTAGAACAGTGACATAACTGCTTAGTTAGGAGACCAAATCAGTTTTAGCACGCCTGCTGATCCAAAAGAGGCGTGGAATAAGGTCTGTCTAGTACATGTTCATCACAAAGAGACAGGGAACCTTTCTTCCCTTATCAGGCAATAAACTCTTACTACAATGAGAATCTGGACTTTGCACATACCTTCTGAGTCAACATCTTCTCTCTAGCTTCATCATGTATAGCTGGATTCCACGGAGAAAAACTATGGAGAAAGGATAGTTATCTCTTACTTTGCATTTTTGCAAACTACAGCATAGACGGAGCAGAAAGCAGCAATTTTCCTTGGTTTAGTTTGTTGAATTTTAAGTATACCACAAGTCTGAGTTTTCAGTGATAAAACATACAGTGAAGAACTAAATTCACATTGTCATGGATCTTTTCAACAAGAAATACTTAGATTTTCATTTTTGTTTGCAATGAGAATTCAGCAATTCAGCAGGTGTTACATGAAATACTACTCATATTCACTATGAAGCTGACTGTTCCATCCCCCATGCAGTCAAGCTTAAAAGTATTTTAAAAGTATGACCAAAGCTACAGTTACACAAATTGAGTTCAGGAAAGCCCAAAAGCAATATTTACTCCCTGGGTATCTCTACTTGAGGGAGGTGGGGTGGTTTGGGGGCTATCGTTTGTCTGATTGTTTTGGTGTTTTGTTGCGGTTTTTTTTAAGTCTTGGTTGCTCAGTGAAAAAACAGTAAATAAAAACAGTAAACAGTAAAACAGTCTGGTTATGTTTAAGATTCACTCAATACTAAACAGAAGGAAATAGGGTAGGAGTATTTGAAGTATTATTAAAAATGTAAGAAAAAGATAGGGCAGTCAACTTGGCAAAGAAAGGCTTCAAATCAACAACTATACCAAAACGTGTTCTCGAAACATTAGAACATGATGAATTTGCTCACGGTACTTACATGATTGCATAGGGATCCTCTATTTTAGGCTGATCAAATAAATGACTGCTGCATAGTTTGACACTGTCCACCACTTTACTTTTGAACAGCTGAATATCTTTTTCATACCTGCAAGAGAGAAGTAAGTAATGTTAAGTAATTGCAAGGAGGCACAGGTTTGCTCTAGAAGCACAGACAGACTTGGCAAAGCCTCAACTTTAGAGGCAGAGACCATGAACTAACAAACAATTTTACAAATGTCTTGTTTCTGCAAGTCTATGCAAAAATCTCTTAGAAGACTATGTCTATACGCATGGAAGACACTTACAGCACTGCAGCCTCAGGGTTCAGAGGACTAATTGTATCAATCTTGTAGAAGACTCTGCGAGCATACATTAATACTTGCCATATGTGATTATGATTTCGCCTAAAAAGAACAAAACACAATGAAGAAAGGAACAAACTCCTTTCAAATTATACATCAATATGTTACCACTAACCTCCATTTTGCAAATGCTCTTTTCACATCCAGTTCACCAGATAAAGGATCTACTAGCGGATGGAAGACAGGCAGATCAAAAACCAAGCGCTGCATTAGAAAAAAGAAATTCATTATGACAACTTCAATCCTAATGTTAAAACCACTGGGTGAAGGTCAGTCAGATGTTGCTTCCAAATACTAATTAATTGTTACTGTATTAGAAGAAAGCAACCTGAAGTGATTTATACCAGCTGTGAAACTGTAACCCAACACACCCATGTTACACGCAGGATCTTGTCCTCTCTCACATGCTTACCACCAAATCAGAAAACGAATCCAGCTAACTGCACAAGCACTAGTGCCAACACAGGTAATAGTATCAGATAAGATCAGATTAAAGGAGTTTTTCTGGTTTAGCTATTTGTGACTGAAAACTTTTTACATACTTGAGCTACAATCAATACTTTTTTTACCCTACACATTTTTAAGTAAACTGTGCAGTGACACCGTGGTTTCTTCAGTTCTGCACAGCTAGTTTCCTCTGGTGTTCATGCATTCTTCCAAAAGAAAACTTAGTTTCAACAGGAAGGTTTTAAAGCCCTATGCTAGCAAAAGAATGACAGCTGTATGAGAGATACTAAAGTCTAATCTTTGAAAGAAACTGTTTCCTACTAGTTCTGTCCTTTTAAAGATGATAGCTTTACACAAAACTTGACACCAAGCAGACAGCTTCCGGACATAGCAACTCGTTCTCAGCTACAGCAGTTGCATACACCTGTCCCCCAATCTTCCTCTTAAAGAAATTTGGCCAAGAGGGCCGGCTGCTCTGCTCTGGAGAGTCAGATTGCCACAGGATTTTTTTTTATTTTATTTTTTTATTGATATAACAACTTGGATACTTTTCCCTAAAGAGAAAAAGAGAAAGCAGAGATGGAAGGTAACACCATACTATCTATCTCCCTCTCCCTTTGTTTCACCAGCTTTCTCCTCAAGTTCTTTTAGTTCTTTGTTTCAATGTAATTTAGAAGAGAGACAGGCAAGAAATCCTGTAGCACTACAGCAAGCACAGAACAGGTGCCTGGATTTTATGTTCCATTATATCGCTACTCAGAACCTGGATACTTCTTTAAGCGTTTCAACATTAACTTCCTTGCCAAGGAAGTAGCAGATCAAGAGCTGAGGTAAAGAACTGGTTGATTATTTAATACCCTAATGCATCTAACCTCAGGAAGTTCACTCTACACCAGCCTCAGTAATCAGAATAACATGATTCCTCCACAGACGTTAGGAAATATGTACAAGACATTGCAAATGAGCCCAGCCAACTGAACAAAACTAGTTCAAGGAAATGAGAAGCTAATTGGTATATTAGCTTTAACAGAAAGTCATACTTAAACCACCAGAAAACAAGAAAAACCCAAGACACACACAACCACTTACCGGGCAGTCTCCATCTGGGTAATTATCAGGAATATAGACAGTAAATTTAAACACACCATCCTGGTAGAGCCCATGTCTTATGAAAATTACACCAAACCACACTGCAAGTGAGAAAGTTTGCTTGAGTGAAAGAATTTAAAAATACATATACATAAAAAAAAACATTTTAAAAGTTAAGTTTAAACTTACTTAATGCTGATCGGTAAGATGGCTGCACGTAGACACCTGGCAATTTCTGCTTTACAACCAAGGTACTGCAATTAGAATCAGTATTTAGAACAGCTCCACAACTACACTAAATCTACAGCAAGCTGACAACAGTAAACCCAGAACGTACTACCAATAACTTAACAGAGGACTTCTTCGCAAAGTTACAATCAGTTCCCAAGGGCAGACTGCTCACAGAAGGAGGTGGCAGAAAACCAGTGAAACCATATTCTTTCACTCTTGCTTTTCCCATCCCTCCACTTGATGAACACAAGAAGTTGCCAGTAAGTAGTTGTATGGTATGCAGATTCTACTGAACGCTATAACTGATAAACCAGATCATTCACTTCATAGGTCTTCCAGTTACTTGGCATATAGGCCCATTAAATTGAACTCCACATGCTTGCACAAATAAACAATAATCTTAAAGCAAGATATTAACACAGTTCTCCACTTATGATTTCCATAATATTCATTATTATTTCCCTAATAATGAATTTGTTAAACTAGAGGAGTTTACATTATGATACTAATGTATTTTTGCATGCTGCAGAAGAAAAACATCTTTCTTGAATTAAGAAGTCAGGGTCAGTTCCCTGAAAAAAACAAAAATTAATGTTTTGAGAGTTCTTACTTTCAATGTAATGGTTAAATGCAAGTACTGAGACTTAGTGTTGCATAAGGACTCCGGGGATTTCATTCCAAAAGGCACTACATACTTGAGAATCCAGTATGTCTATTACAGAGGAAGTCCCTTCAGCTTTGTAGCACAAAACAGTTTATATAACTTTATATAACTAGAAAGTTTTGCAGACAAATAGAGATTTGTATGCTCCCACAGCAGCTACAAATCACTATATTGGATCAAATGCAACTGACCCAAAGAAAGCTATTTAAATCACACTGACTCCTCCCTCATAAGTTTCATGTTAAATACCACTGAAAGACAGGAAAGAATATAATCTTCCTAATATCCATTTAATAAGCCATATCAGGCGGTGTTCAAATGTTCCATGTAACAACTGAAGGAAGCTCCCACATCCTAACTCCATTAAACAATATCATACATTCATAACCATCTTCCCACTAGACATCTGCTTGCTTCTATTTTAATACTTGTTTCAAAAATTTGGTATTTCTGACCAAAAAGCTATTAGGATAGCTAGTCAGGATGCCTAAACCCAAAATGTGTTTACCTGAAGACTGAGAAATGTAATAATTCAGAGAATCACATCTAAACACAACCCTTAAAATCTCATCTCATTTTCCTCTCCCCTGCTACCTCAAGAAATTGAGACTGCTGTTCCAGAAAAAGAATTTTGTGGAACTTAAGTTTTTCTGCCTTCTTCAAGGATTAAGGCAAAGACACCATGCAATACCTAGATCCCTGCACGTTTTTTTCCCACTGAAGCACAAGCCCAGGGACATAAAAAAGACAAAAAAAGTGAAAACCTACAATTCTGCAAGGAGGGAATACTCCAAATAAAAAGGCCCATAAGAAGCATGTGTTCCATTTGTTGACTGGGATGACGTGGCAGGTGAAGCAGGCTTGGTTATTGGCACAGCATTCTTTGGAATAGAAGGCAACTGTTTCTTTGTAGAGGCTCGTAGAGGACTGGTTCGCAGCTCTCCACTCAAAGTTTTCTCTTCAGCTTCAGGTCTCTGTTAGATTAAAAGAGAATCATGAGATTACAGGCAGTGTTTCATAAACATTTAACATATGAACATATTTTAACACAGGGTTAAACCCAACCTTGCTAATTACAAGTTTGGGCAAAGAAATGTCTCTTGGGTTTTGGTGTTCTATTGCTTGGGGGTGGGGGTGCTGTCTCTTCGGGTTTTGTTTTTAAATAGACTTTTATTCAATCAAACCTAGCCTACCAGTACAAAAGTAATCAATGCTGGATAGGAAATCTGCAGATTAGAACAAATGCTTAAGGAGGCTTACATTTATTTAGAAACTGGATAATATATAACATCAGCTTAGAAGTCAATCTATTTCTAGCACACAGTGCATCAAGATAAATCATTTCTACTGACAAGCATCCTCACGCTCTAGACTTCAAAGCGTCTTTAAAAGTAGTGTAGTAAAGCTCAGATGAAATAAGAACTTCCTACAGAAAACTTCATGTATTTCACTTCCTGCCTGTGTTAAGACACCTACATCCTACTTGGAGCTGATCATATAGCCCATTCCCACTGCGGGAGAATCACCATTTAATAGTGATATCAAGCCCAGTTTAAATAGCTTTGCTATAGGAACCTTTTTATGCCTATGCTGTCTTTTATTAAAAAGAAAAAACAAACAAACTTTTCTACTTAATTGGTCACTGCTATACTGCTAGAGAAGACTGTACTACGTACAGACCTCAAAATCATTCTATGGATTGCCAAGACAAACCTGCAGACTACAGACTTGTGGTTAGGCTAGTCGTGGTGACTAAAGGCATGATTTGGGCTACACTGTTTCAAAGCGCTTGAGACTTGGACTAGTAACAATATCTATGTCACAAGCATCATCCACAGAGTTATATAATTTGCTCTAGCACTGAACACCTGAGAAGCGATTAACCCTAGAACTATCATGCTTTTATACACACAATCTAAAGCAGCAATAGCATTATGGAGGTGCAGTTTTGTCAACACTTGCTATACATGCAATACCTGGCTAAGGTCTATATAAGACAGTAAACAAATGTCCTAAGAAACTAGTGTTTCAACCATTTGAACAAGTTTATTTCATCTTTCCTACTTAAACATGCTTCAGATAAGAAAAGTCAACAAATTCTGGAGCAGACCCCATCCACATTCACATTCCAGTTAATGCAGCTCAAAGCTAGCTTACGCTTTTATTGAAGATGACGACAATCCTCAGTATAAAACACACACTCCAACTGTATTTGTAGATCATCTGATGGTCTCTTCCAGAACTGCTACTGCCCCTCAATGCATGTTAACACCTTATGGCATCCACTCATTAAATATCTACCTTGCGCACAGAACTTGTAGACATGCTCCAGAAAGGGTTCATAACGTGTATTCCAAATACAGGATTGCAACTTTTCAGTGTCTTCAGGGCGTCTTCAGGCCTCTCTGGTTTATGCCCTAAAAATACACAGAATGAATATGCGCTCTAACAGATGAACACGACTCAATATATAAATAGGATTCAGATCTAATTCTGCAGCCAGTTTTATATTTCTGTAACTTCAGAAGAGAATTTCTTGTAGTTAAGACTGACAGTAGTTAAAACTGCCAAAGCTCTATTATATATTAGACTCCAGGACAATAATATAGTTGCCTATGAAAGAATTTTTGCCCATGAATCCCTGCCTTCTTTCTGCTAGAAAGACACTCCAGATTCTGCATTCCTTGTTTTGTCTTGCCAACCAGAAAGAAAGACCATCTCTTGGCTCAGCAGAGTCAAGCAAGATCCTCTACACGTGCAGATATTAAAAAGTTATCACTTCACCATTCAAGTCCAGCACCGGACAGCACTACAATGGCTTACTCTTGTAGTTACGGTTAAGTGTTGCCCCTCGCATACACTGCTGACTTGGCATGTTTCTGAAGCGCTCCAGTTTGAAAAAATCTCTGCCATTCCCAGTAAAAGAGATGATCCTCCCATTGAGTTTGCATCATGTATGTGTCATTTTGTTTTCATCTGCATTGGAACACCACCAGGAATAGACAAAGCCACAGAACACAGAAGTTTTTCTGTAGCTTATTTAATGGTTTCATTATGAGCACTAAGGCTTAGTGCTCTTTAGATCAGCAGTTCAATAACAAGAACTTCAGCAGTATTTGGAGTTTCAGTGTGTAATCTACTGCATATGTCCTTGGTTTTCTCTCTCCCCCCCTTTTTTTTTTTTTTTTTTTTTTAAGTCTTGCTATTGTTTGTGCAAGAACTCTCATCTACAGTACCTCTTGTCTGACACAGCCTACTTCCTCCACTCTTTTTTTTTTTTTTTCTTCCAGTTTTCCTAGTTTCCCTTCCCCTCCCTGCCCCCCATTTCTGGCTACATTAACTAAGGTTTTGAGGCAATTCGCTTTACTCAATTTGTTTAATAGGAAGTTGTACAACATTGACCAAGGCAATTCTTAGGACACCAGAGAAATAGAGAGAATGGCACAGGCTTCTATTGTGGTCAACATTAAGTTCTTCTACAGTAAGCAAGGCACCACCTGTTCACCCATTGCTTTGATTAGTTTATAGAGAAAATGGTAACATTACGACCAAAAATCTTCCTAAAAGGAAAATAAATGCCAATCTTGTTAAAAGAAAAAAAATAAGCCTGACAATTTACCCAAAGAAAGTCTAGCAACAGTAAATTTTTTAACAGAAACATTGATATCAAATCATAGATATCCTTCTAGACTACATAGCAGCCAAGCATTCAAAAAATGCCAGCATCATTCAGACAAGTGATGAAAATTAATTAATTTCGCCATCCCAAAATCATCTCAAACATTCCAGTACCCTCCAGCTATTTTTCCTCTTCAGCCGCCAGAGTGTCTCATATCATCTGAGCCACTGAAAACAGAAAGTCAAAGCATGGCTACTGCGCTGGGGCATGCCCTGTGACAGCAGGGAGAAGGTGTTTTCACTTTTCCCCATCTCCTGTCTGGAAAGCAGGGCCATGCCAGAGGGCCATGCCATGGGCCTTTTCTCTTCCATGAAACCCAGCCCGACTAAGTAAGACAGCAAGACACTAGGCTAGGAAGGTGCAAGACATTTCCTCGGGAAACTTCAGTGTAATGAGAGGGTGGAGGAACTGACGCACAAAGAGAGCACCTGAGTGCTATGGCTTTGACAAGAGAGAAAAGTGCTGGAAGCTGAGGTACAGGTTGGAAGACAATTAGCTGGAATCTGGAGTGACTTTGGGGTTTGGGTGGGATTTTTCTCTTTGTTTGTTTGGTTTGGGTTGGTGTTTTTTTAAGACTAGGTAATATAAATTGCATTATTCCAGACACAGAGATATGAGATACAGGAGTTGAGCAGGACAAAGAATGAGGTATGGATGTAAAAAACAGCCTAACCTATTACCAGCGAAACAGGGAACTGATCTAGAAGCTTGATAACTGCTGCTAGATGGAGTTCAGTCACTGACTCCACCTTTCAGAAAGCAGCTATGCATCTCAGTACACTTCCAGCTTTGTTGAAAAGCTTTTCATTATAGAGATGCCTATTTACAGACTATTAAGAGCAGTTTATATCTCCAAATAAAACATTATTTTAGCTCTAGTTAAACTACAGAATAACTTCCCGAGATTCTCCTGCACAGAGATCTTTTATCCAGTTGCCTGCCAGTAATAAGTGATACCTGGTGTTGTCTAAACTTATTGTTAAACTGTCTACAATCTCATTCACCTGTTAAAATACTATTTATGATGGAGATCTAATATCCTCATAGTACCAGCTTCCCAGAGGAGGGTCATTTAAAAAGCTTCTCAAGGTGTTTTAGAGTTTGTTTATTTCAAATCATACTCACTCCTTCCAGCTACGCTACATGGGAGTGAAGAATGGTATCAGTACAGGAAACTTATCTGCCACTGCTTATGCTCTCTAGTGCCTTCACCTCACAATTTACTGCCCCACATTAATCACAAGAATAATTAAAAAAAAAAAAAATTAAAAAAAAAAAATCAAGTAACAGCACATTTAAATTAGACTGTTTATCCTACTTCTCACTACGCAGAAGGTCTACAGCAGACAAGGAGAACCAAGTCCCAATATCATTAAGTGGAATTTCTAGGCAGTTTAGTCATTCAGTCTTACACGGGGCCACAGTGTCTACTACAAGGTACCTAGCATTACGGCAGCTAACGGTGCTGTAACTACTGAAACCATCAGCTTCCCAAAAGAACACAATACACTCTCCTCATTTTAAGAAAAGAGAATAAATGCATTCAAAATCATCACCCTGTCTCCTTTCACACTGTCATCGCTCTCAGTGCCTCATCTAAGAAGAGGCTTAATAGTGTGCCGCTCAATAATATGTTCTACTAATTTCTACTACTTCAAGAATAGAAATTAACAGCAGCCCTCCTAAGCAGTCCTCCTCCCATGAGCTTTTTACAGATATCTTTTTCTCTAGTGTTTTTCTTCTAGTACAACAGCAATTAAAAAAAGACGCAAGACAAACTTGTGAAGAAACATTATTTCAAATGCTGCTTCTTGGAAAGGCCTTCTAACGTCTATACAGCACTGCATTACTAAGGTCCTATCACACCCTGACCAAGAAAGCCACTGCCACCAAGCATAACCTTACGTTGACGTTCACCAGCACTGAGGTACACAACACATGAGAGCAGTCAGAGCAAGTGTAAACTCATGCAGTACTTCATTATCACTTTAAAAGTCTTCAAAAAACAAAGCTATCACTAATGAAAACCAAAATTTTAAGTACTTTGCTTTTATACCTTTTCTTCCTCTACACTAGATATTCTCATTAAAGATTACTTCTATTATTTACACCTACTGTCAAATCATGTGTTGTATTTTTCCCATCATCAGCAGAGTCATTAGATTAAATACAACACTAAACCAACTCAACAAAAAACTGCATCTGCCTGGCACAGAGCACTTTTCTAAATGTTTTCTGGAAACAGAAACGATTCCTCAAGAAGAAAAAAATGTATAGACATATTATATATATAAAATATTATTTTGTTCCCTACCTAAAAGGGAAGGGAACACTCCTACCCTTGAGAATAAACAGAGCTGATTGGGCAGAGTGCTAGAGAAGAACAATACATGTTGATCACAACACTATTACACGCTTATCCAACAACTGCAACTGTCAGTTTACACCAGAATTTATTTCTCCTCAGCACACCTACTCCTGATCTTCTTAGGACCCAAGGACTTCACTAGCCCACACCTTAACCTACTGGACAAGGGAGCTGCTGA
>NW_009198612.1:0-302 GCF_000690835.1 Fulmarus glacialis | reverse complement strand
CAGGAACACGGCCCAGTCAAGCCTGTTTGCCAGCTCTGCCTCCAGGGATTACACCTTTCATACCAACACCTGCTGCCCTGACTTCAATCCTCTAACGCACTTCTCAGGGAAATCATAATCTACGCCAACGAAACCAGCTCTTATACAGCAGCTAACAGTTTAAAAGACACAGGGGGTGACCTGCTAAGTTTCACAGGACAGGTGGGTTTCCAGAGGGGCTGTCAGCTGGAGAGCTGGTGGCTCACAGGAGGAAAAAAGACAGTTCTGCGAAGTCCCGAGAGCTGAGCGGGCGAAGCCTCCCC
>NW_009198611.1:0-229 GCF_000690835.1 Fulmarus glacialis | reverse complement strand
AGGGGGTTAGGTGCGGTTTTAGGGAGTTCTGGGGCAGATTTGGGGGGGCCCTGGGGCAGATTTAGGTGGTTAGGAGCAGATTTGGGGGGCCCTGGGGCTGTTTTGGGAGGCCCTGAGGAAGATTTGAGGGGCCCTGGTGCAGATGTGGGAGGTCCCAGGGCAAATTTGACTGGTTAGGTGCAGATCTTGGGGGGTCCTGGGGCAGTTTTGGGAGGTCCCAGGGCAGACT
>NW_009198610.1:17568-19203 GCF_000690835.1 Fulmarus glacialis | reverse complement strand
TCAGCCCCTGTTGTTCCTCGACCCTCAGCTACGCCACAACAGAAGGGTCCTCCGAGAGACCAGGCAAGGTAGTCAGCTGTTTAATTTCCTCCGTCTCCAAGGCAACTATACCAAAAGCCCACCGGTACCCTTTTGGGTCCTTGAAATACCCTCTCCTGAGGTAGCCTATGCCAAGGATGCACAGAACCTCTGGGCCAGTCACAATGGGGTGCTTCTGCCACTCATTCCCGGTTAAGCTCACTTCGGCCTCCAGTACAGTTAACTCTCGGGATCCCCCTGTCACTCCAGAAATACAAATGGTTCTGCCCCTTTATAGCTTGATGGCATCAGGGTACACTGTGCACCGGCGTCTACTAGAGCTTTATACTTCTGTGGGTCTGATGTGCCAGATCATCAAATCCACACAGTCCAGTAATCCCGGTCGTCCCTTTCCTCCACCTGGCTGGAGGCAGGGCCTCTCTAGTCCTGATCATCATATTCACTACCGACTTCTTGTAAATATGAACCAGAAGTCCCTTTATTAAGATTGGAAGTGGAATCAGCCCTTCTACTTTGTCTGGGGAACTGGCCACTGGAAATTGGAGCAGCAGTTTTCCTGGAAGAACCCCCTTTTGTGATTGTTTTTCCTTGCAACTCACATACCTGTGCCTCTAGGGTTGAGGTAGGTTTTCCATCCCACTGCCTCATGTCCTCTCCGTGGTCATGCAGGTAAAGCAGGTAAAACCACAGGGTTGCTCGTGGTGTGTACCCACTATATCCTCTCTCTTGAGCAGAGGGACGCTTACTCCTAATGGCTGAGATACTGCTCCGTACAGGTGGGGAGTAGGACATGTCCTCTTTGAGTTGCTGGAACTCTCGAAACAGTTTCTCCACAGCAGAGACGCAGGCCCGCAGGGAGGAAGAGAGACTTTCTTCATATTGCCAGAGTTGGCCAGCTAATTCATCCACTGTTCATCCTTCTCTGTCTTTCAAGGTCATTAATGCCAATGAGTTGGCATATGACACTGGTGCGCTCCATACAAACTTCTGCCACATGGGTTGTGTGCACTTGACTTCATCTGGATCTTTGAGTAACTGCTCGTTGTCCAGGTCATCACAAATCACCTCCAGCACAGCTAATTCCCTCAGGTACTGGATATCTCTCTCCATGGTGGTCCATTTGCCTGGATGACATTAACATCTTCCTTGAAAGGATACCTTTCCTTCACTCCTGACAGGAGTCGCCTCCAGAAGCTGAGGGCTTGTGCCCCTTTTCCAAACGCTTTGTCAATGCCCCCTTTCCTAGAAAGGGATCCCAGCTGCTTGGCTTCCTTCCCCGCTAATTCCAGGCTACTGGCCCCATTATCCCCATTATCAGAGCAGCCAGGTGACAATGTGCTTGCCTGGATGACCGCTGAAATCTTTTCACATATCTCGCAGCTCACTCCGGTATAGGGATCGGGTGGCTACTGCCTCATTTATGAGTCTGCCTCTTCCTCCTCCTCTTCTCGTGATGACTCTGCTTCGGAGTAGCCTGCCTTGTCCACTCCTTTCTCCTTCCCCTTCTTAGTAGGAGTTTCTTTCCTTACTAAACGAGCTGACTTTCGCATCCAATATTTCTTCTTGTGTGTAAGAGGCGACTTGATACCGGCACGC
>NW_009198610.1:4809-17263 GCF_000690835.1 Fulmarus glacialis | reverse complement strand
CCATACTATCCCACACACCCTGCCACTCATAACTATCCAGCCTTGGGGCAGATCTCTGGGTGGTATTCTTAAACAGTTGTTTAACCTTAAACAAGACCTGAAACACATTCAGGAGACATAGCAACAGGAACATGCTAGTTTGAACATCCCAAGGATATTCAAAATTCTCAAGAGCTATTGCAACTAGCCTGGAGGAGAAAGGGAAGGCGAAGGAGTAGGGAAAAGTGTCCCCCCCTGTCTCGCCCACAAATTGGCTCACCAATTTATGAGGAGAAAAGATAGAGAGTGTAATTATTAATAGTTTCCAAGAGATGGCTCCCAAAGTTCAGAGACGATGGCAATGCTGAGTACAAATACCAGATTAGTCTCACAACCAGTAATCGTATCATATCATAAACCAGTGTTACACAGTGCAGCAAAATGATAACCTTAATCCAGCCCCCAGAGGTGATAAACAGCATAACAGGGAAACTATACAGCAAGTAAGATTTTAAATAACACAACTTTGAGAGCCAGCATGACAACTTTGAGAGCAAATAAATCCACATCGTGACCAGCGACTATTAAGCTAATAACGAATACTTATAACAAATTTGGTTTAACATGCTCTGGTCAGATCTGTCGTTATCTCAACTCTTCGAGCCCCATGTTGGGCACCAAAAAGGACTGTCGTGGTTTAATCCGGCGGGCAGCTAAACAGCACACAACCGTTTGCTCACTTCCCCCACAGTGGGATGGGGGAGAGAATCAGAAAAAAGGCAAAACTTGTGGGTTGAGATAAAGGCAATTTAATATGACAGAAAAGGAAAGGAAAATAATAATAAAGATAAAAGAAAATACACAACAAGTGAGGCACAATGCAATTGCTCACCACCTGCTGACCAATACCCAGCCAGTTCCCAAGCAGTGGCCCCTCCCCCCCTGGCCAACCTCCCCAGAGGGAGTTCAGTTTCAGTTGTATGTGTCAGCCATCTCTTGGTCTTTTGTTAAGTGGCTGTGCAATCTCGAACAAGTATTCTCATCTACAAAATTAATCGTATTTACTGTACTGACCACAAAGGATATTGTGAGACTTAAATTGTCACTGCAAATTATAAATACTTTTACTTCTCAGACAATAAATTCACATTTTCTTTTCTTAGCATCTCCTGAAGGTCACACTGCACAGTGCACCCTAGCTACCCGGCACTCACAGCATATTCTCCCAGTTTGCCTTCAATCAGTGTCCTGGTTTCAGCTGGGATGGAGTTGATTTTCTTTCTATTAACTGGTATAGTGCTGTGTTTTGGATGTAGTATGAGAATAATGTTGATGACACACTGATGTTTTAGTTGTTGCTAAGTAATGGTTACGCTAGTCAAGGGCTTTTCATTTTCCCATGCCCTGCCAGGTGCGCAGGGGGCTGGGAGGGGGCATGGCCCAGGACGGCTGGCCCTTCTGACTCATGGGATACATATGATGTCATGCTCAGCATATAAGACTGGGTGAAGAAGAAGGAGGGAGGGACGTTCGGAGTGATTGCATTTGTCTTCCCAAGTAACCATTAAGCGTGATGGAGCCCTGCTTTCCTGGAGATGGCTGAACACCTGCCTGCCGATGAGAAGTGATGAATGCATTCCTTGTTTTGCTTTGCTTGTGTGCGCGGCTTTTGCTTTCCCTATTAAACTGTCTTTATCTCACCCCACGAGTTTTCTCACTTTTACCCTTCTGATTCTCTCCCCCATCCCACCTGGGGGGAGTGAGCGAGCAGCTGGGTGGTGCTCAGGGGCCAGCTGGGGTTAAACCACAACAATCAGCAAGTGACTAAACTGAGCTCTCCTATAGTCCACTGGCTCTAGGCTTCAAATCAGCTTGAGAAAGGAGAAAGACCTTTAATAATCTACAGTAATGGATTTTAGACTTTTTGATTTGCAAACTTCATTATTTTCCTTATCGAGTCCACATTCTTAAACTACAGAAACATTCCCACAAAACAACGTGGCCTAAATACTTTGTCCTAAAGTAAAATGAATAAATATGAAATTTTGTTAGCTGTAACCTTGAGAAACCTTGTGTAGTAAGGTTTTCTCCTGCTGCATAAAAAGACTTGAATCAACAAGCAGTGTCTGAAAACATTCTTGATCTGGAGTTCACATGGATAAGCCATACTATTCCTATAAGCTCCATCTTCCCTGATTATTTAAAAAATATTGATTTTAAAAGCTAGAGGAAAAAAAACTGATTCTTTTCAGCACTAGAGAATAAAGACAGTATTCTTTATTAAAACCCTGAAAGCTAAACTTCACGTACTGCATAATCTAACAGAAGGAGTGACCAGCCACAAGTCATGAAAGTATCCCAAAGTATATAATATTTTACTGTATTTACTGTAAGCACTAAACAAATATCTTAAGCATTCAGTGCTACAAGCTTTCAGGAGCTTAGATTTAGTTAATTTTCTCTTCTGAAGTAAAATCACCTTCTCAATTATTTTTAAATGTACCTAATTTTGAGGCTTTATGGTAGAAGTTCAGCTGGATATTTACAAGTTTGTCTTCCTGATATAACTTACCCATTTCAATCTCTAGGCAGATTGGTTTTTTTAACAATTTAAAGCCAGAAAAAGAGATTTTTAAAAGTTAAAGCCACTTCTTGACAAGGGTAATATTTAGATCTGGATTTACCTGAAATACAGTCAGATAGTTATCTAACCATGTCCAACAGACAACTGAGCTTTTGGCTTGTATTTTATTATTCATGTATTTATTTTTAGGCTATATATATATAGTGCTCAACTAGGGCCATAATACGGTATTTAGCTTTAGCTCACTCAGTGCTTTCGCAATTTCTTAGCTGTACTACACCTTCACTATTTTTAGGCTTGTTTTGCTAACCTTATTTTGAATTGACAGGCCAACAAAAAAATGTTTCCATTAAAATGAAAATAGACTTCAAGTGTTCACTCCCCTCAAAAACAACAAAAAAAAAAAGGAACTTCATTCATCAGTGATTCCTATGCCAAGCCCAGTTTATTTTCAGAAGTTTGTACTAGCAGTATTTTTTTTTTTTCATCTCTTTAACAGAGTTTGAGAGAGATGCTATAGAAGAGAGCTATTCTGCTACCTGATATTAATGATTGTTGATACCAATATACTTGTCGGATCACAGTGGCACAATTAGCAGCTGAGGGTGAGAAAATGTTATCATGAATAATCACAATGACCACCCTAGAGCTCCTGAGGGAGGTCGGGAAGGCAAACCAGGTCTGTGCCATGCATGCTGTGGTCACAGCAGGGTCTCTCCTCATCCGTGCATTTTGGGGACACGGTTTGGTCTTCTAGTTATGGAGTAGCAGGATTCACCCCTTTTATTTCTGATAGCTTCTGGCCTGCAAAGTGACCTTGAGCAAGTCACATGAGATTTCTACAGCACATTAAAAATGACCCAATATTTAGCTTCTACACAGAAGTGTGTGGCAGGATGATTATGCATGGCTCATGTAACTCTGAGTAAGAGTACCTTGGCACTTTTCCCCGTATGGAGGGGGATTGTGAAAGTACACCTCTTGCCTTCCTGCTCCAGCCCCAAATGGCACATAGAGCAAAAGAAGGAAAAACAAACAAAAAAATTGCTTATTTCAGAAGTGACATAAAAACAAATTTTCCCTTCTAACACATAGACACCTTTGTATTCAACTGGCAGCCCGCTCAGCTTGGAGGCAAATGAAAATAGACTCTGCATCCTGGTGTCCTTCCTCTGAATTTTAGCCAGGACAATGAAAGCAAAAGCCAAGAAGCTTAAATCTGTGAAGAACTCAGTTTTGTTCTAGTTACAAACGTGACCTGAACATACAAGTGTTTTAAACCTGTATCTTTGTTGAAATACCTAGTAATTTCCAGGCCCATACTGAAATTGCTGATTTGCATTCTCTTACATGAAGAGACATTATAAAGCTAAACGAATTAAATAGGTTTCAAAACTCTAATTTGAAGCAAATTGGTTGTGAAACGTCAATTTTGGTAGAAAATAAGAGTGAAATGTTTAAGAGATTAAGTCTCACTAATCTTAAAATATTAAAATAAAAATTTAAGCTTTCATTAAGGAAAGACTTTAAGCCAAGTATCACAATGTGGTGTGCCTCCATTCTTTGTTGGCAGGCCCTGATGCAATTTAAACCTGTCCATCTTTGCCCGCATCTACACCAGAACATGCTCCCAGAATGTAATTGCACCTCAGTTAAAAAAAAATTACCACTCTTAGTTGAGAGTCAGCTAAATCTATAGTGTGGATCCTGTAATGTCAACATGACATAACTTATGCAGACTTAATGTACATCACTCAGAATGTTGTCTTCTGTTCCTATAAGCCACAACATTAGGTACAGAGGCACAGCTATGAAGCAGAGGGGCTTAGTGCAAAAAAAAAAAAAAAAAAAAGCCTTCACCTAAATCTGCTCACTCATGTGAAACACCATATTATGTTCTCTTTACCCCCACAACTCATACAAAACAGCTAAAAGCAAGAAAAGGTTTGTAAAGTTATTACTGCCTAAATTCCTTCCTTCTCTTAGGCTTAGCTGCTTCTCTTTATTACATAGAAGCAGATCAGAGCCTGGGCAAATAACCACATCACAGAAAGCCACTGTAGTGGTTTCACAGCGGGTAGGTAGAAGAAAGCCTGATGAGGTTTGTAAAGAAAGCTGGGTCAGGAGGAGAGGAGCTGTGATGCAGGAGTGCCCAAAGGAGCCTGCACTCCTAACACTCACATGTGAGTGAACCTAAGATACCACTTCTTGAGGAAAGTAGAAAAAAAAACTAGCAGAGCTAGAGGCAGATTGAACATGCACGAATATTGGCAAAGCTTTTATAATATCATATCATGCTACTATCAAAATAATTGGCATGCACTCAGCTGAGACTCCATTCTCTTCATGGTCATTAATAAACAGCTCTTCTGATAAGACAAGAGTTCATTTTATCTGAAACTGTTCTTTGTTAAAGAAAGTCCAAATGGTGGGGAAAATAACTGGATGGTAAAACTGAATAAAAGTGACTAGGATACAGCACTTTCTGTCAGTTCACTGACATTCTTGTTTTTTTAGGAACTGACATATATTAAGAAGAATGTTTGGATTGAACCAGGCTAATATAGGCTTCTGGAGACATTTTTCTCCTTAAATTATTCAATGTTTTTTCCTGTCTTGACTGTTGAATTCTTGATACAGGCAGGGAAAAAAAATCATTTCACATATTCATCAAATCTGCCTTTTACATTTGTTGAACCTGTAATACAGTGAACCATTGAAAGTTGTGGAGTTTTGATAATCCAAAACAAACTCTGAATTCATTCAGCCAGAATGCTACTGAGGCCACCATGGGCCTGGCTCTGGTATAATTACAATAGTGTCTTTGTAACCAGTCTTGCAGTCTCCCATTGGATTCAACTGGAACAAATTGTCAGAATAAAAATAAGTCAGATGTACCACAGTCATACACTTAATACATTCATTTTTCCTCTCACACCTGTTTTGCTAGTATATTCTAGGAATAGCTGTTACTATACCACAGTGCATTAAAGGGCGAGTACCAGGAGGATATTCATTCTAAATAACAGCAGCTCAAGCAGCAAAACATCTGGATTTCCTACAACATCAGGAAGAAAAGTAACCTAACTGAATCCTTGTGCATATATGCATGTCCTGTCCACCTGAAGCTTTAATGATGGTCTCTGTTTCAGCCACTTTTCTGCGTACAAGTGGGGGTGAGGGGAAGCCTTCCAGTCCACAGAGTATGAAGGAAAACTACATACCCTGAATACTCTAACTGAAGTGGGGAAAAAAAAGCCTTAATATTTATTTTTCTCCATCTGATGTCTTTGGGACTATAACAATTTCCAGAATGCTGGAGTTTACAGTACTGGAGCTGTAAAAATAATTGGTTCACAGATTTACAGAAATATGAGATGCTTGCTTACTAAGATACACTGTGCATAGATACAACCACATTTTTAAGCAGTTAACAAATCCATAAAGTTAATAAAGAACTAAAGCAGTTTAGTTCTTCAAGCTCTGCTACTTGTTTGGCAACTCCCTGCTACAGCACGAGCAATAGTTTAACTCTCAGCTGGGGAAAAACAGAGAAGACGTTAGTTGTAGGAGAAACATGTGAATGAAAAACATGGAAAAAGGACATGACCAGTCGGTTGTTAGTGCCAGGGAAAGCAACTAGGAGAAACTTACTGTGATAAACTCCAACATGCAAGAATCTGCTCTTCCAGTCCTGTTTATACCCAAACAGTGACTTTATTAAAGCAATTAATATGCTGATTGTGAACTGGTTTCTCTAAAGGAAGAGAAGCAAAACCATCTAGAAAAGATAGTCCAGGCAAGAAGGCAGGGAGATTACAGAAGCAAGCAAAACTACAACTGTGCTTAAGGTTGCAATGTGATGCTGAATCATACCCCTTAGTATCTGTCCTCTTGATCTTTTACTGTTAAAAAGCAGAAGTTAATTTTCTTTTTGTAAACATAATTTAATCTATAGCAAGCTAACGGTTTTTATGAACAGCAGCCGCCATAAAAAGCCAGCCTTTTTGCTTGATGTATTTTTTTCTAGTGTCTTTGTGCAAGACAGCAATCTTCCTTTTGACATACCTATTATGTCAGGAGTTCAAAAGGAGCATACTGACAGATACATGATCTCAACAGCTTTATTCAGTCTCATGCTTTTGAGTTCGAACATCATAATTTTCATTTGTGGTTCATGGAGCCCTTGAGAAGTACATACATGGATTGCTGGATGGCACAAGTTGTTTTTAAGCACACCGCAGGCTCTTAAAAGTTCAAACCAGCAATTTCTTGGCTGTTTATAAATCAGTTTATAAGCACCACTATAGGAAGGGGAAGCATGGACAACTGAGTGCAGTTTACCTTCAGTCTTCACTTAACTTGAGATATAGTTATCACCTCACCATCTGCATTCTTCTTTTGGGAAGAAGGGTCACGTTTCATTAGCAGAACTTTGATTGTACTGACAAAACTTTCCAGCCTCAATCAGGCCCAAGCTCAGAACTGCTTGGTACTTATCACACATCCCCCCCACCCCTTATTTTAACAACTGTCTCCTAATTTTGCTGGTCACTAAGGATACAACTTTAGACAGCCTTCATACAGGAGAGCTTCCCAAACTGAGTTGAGAAGCTTTCAATAAAATCAGCTGATCACTTCATGTTGTTTTATTGTACTCCTATTACTTCTGCTCCATGTTTTGATAACTACCCAAATTATCAACATGTCTCATCATTCACATTTGGTACATCACCAGCGTACATCAGTGTACGTAGGGTGAACTTCACAATACTGTTAAGTTTCCTTCCTGCTTTAAACCAACCACTAAGAAAATTGACAAAAGCACACCTTATCAGAAATATACATATATAAGCTATATTAACATATGCATCTGGATAATACTAAAATAGCCTGGGAAACAGTGTGTATGTTATTCACTGAATGGCACAATGATTAATCTTTTTCCTTCCCTTCCATGGTCATTTTCCATGCCCTCTCATGCTCCTTGCTGTTTTGAGAATTTGTCTTGGTGATGGAGGAAGAAAGAGGGATATGGCTGAGGGGAGGTGGCTGGAGGATGGGGTGATGCAGGGAGAGCTGCATCTGGAGGTAAAGGGGACAGCACAGAGCAAGGCCAGACAGTTTATGGCCACCAAGAACTGCCAAACCCGTCCTGGTGCCTCTCAGGTGGGACACCAGGAAGAGCTCAGCACCCTCCAGCCAAAAGGACGGGATTGGAAGTGTGGCAGAAGACCACGGCTTCTGGGCAGGCTCGAGCACAGCTATGAAAGGACAGGATGCACTAAGCAGCACCTGACAAGGTAAGGTGTGCTTTACTCCAGGCCTGTACAAAACCTTCTCAGCAACTGCTTTGCACTTGTCTTGCCTGCCCTATCCCTAAGGCTCCCTTACAGGGAGATTCCCAGGTTCATCAAGGAGGTGTCATGGAAATCCCTTGTAGAAAAAAATATAAAAAACATAAATCAGAGTCTGACACCCCAGGCACCCTCCTGGATCACTCATTGCACTGGAACATCAGTCTGGTGGTCACAGCACTCATCTCACAGCACTGTTTTATTCAAACAGATTTTTGAATAAAAGGTCTTTGCACATTACCCACAGCTAATAACTCCCCTCATATCAAAGACAGTGTTTTCTCTGCCATCTGCAGCTATTTTCTGTTCCAGCCTAGAGAGTTCAAAGGAGGCAAGATAAGACTAGGGCAGGGTATTTGAAGTGCTGCAAATGTGGTTTAGTAGCATATCTAGGTATGAGGTAATCATCAGAACCTGAACTGTAAATATATGAAGCTAGCTGGAAATGCACACAACCACTTTTTACTTAAGGCATTATCACCAGGAGGGAAACCTTAGTGACTTTAATGATTTTATTCCTGATAATTATTACCTTTCTTAATTTTCCCTTATCTATTCAAACCACAGGTTTAAAATACTGCTGTAACTGAGCTCGGTGGGAAAATGGAAGTTATTTTTCATTGTATTAGATAAGTGGCTTGATAAAATGTAACAGGAAATGGATTGCACAAGCAGTTTTGCAGTGACATGGAGACCATCCTTCTGGTTAGCTAAGAGACTAGAAAAGTAAGTCTTGGAAATTTATCTTATTTGACATGCTACAATAATTTGATATTAAAAGCACTGACCATAAGCTCATTATTTTATGCAATTACTGCCCATTATTCTCAGACAATGATTCAGTAGTGCCCTGCGATAAATCCCAAGAGCAACCCTATTTAAGATGCGTTTTATTTCAGTTATTAAATAAAGGAATCCACTTCAGCCAAAATCCTTTTTTTTCCCTTTTTTAAAGGACCCCTAAATTCAATTAAGAGCTCCTGTAAAGACTCACCTATTTACAACGGACCTCTAGTCATGGAAAATTTCAAACTGAAATACAGTTATTTCAGCTTGAATTATATGGTTCTTGTAAAACTTGCTCAAGATTTCCACTGTGGTATTTTCTACCACACCTATAGGCACTTCACTAGACTTACATATCTTCATCTTGAAGTATGTCACACATTGCCTTTTCATCTCCTGCAAGAAAGGTCTGGTTTACATAATAACCTATGATGAAATTACTACAAATGTCTGGATGCTGAAACACTTTTTTCCTTAACTCGTTAATACATCCAAGAAAACCATCCCTGGTATACCACTGACATGGCAAGACCAAGAACTGTTATTAGTCATGTGAGTTGACTGACATTTCCCATAGCATGGTAAAGAAGAGATCTAGATGTTGTTCACATCTCATCTTTCTTCCTACAAAGGCACAGCGTTGCATTGCTGCTTGACCTCTGCCTTGTCAATCCGGAAATCAGAAACCAAAGTGATGCTATACTAAAAAAGAAAAAGGCTCACAATGTACGTTCAATATTAGAAATTAAGACTCTAAAGCCATATTACATTTAAATTGCTTAGTGACAGTGCTCTCCTCTCAACAAATCTCATCAAAAGGGATGAACCCCAAGCTATACACGTAACACCACTATATACCCATAGTGCATTTCATCAGTGTCATTACCATGTCTGCAGTGTGACCTGAGTAATTACTTTAGGTGAACTGGGTAACTGTGGCACATTAAGGGTCAGGACAAGTCAAATTCATGGAGTACACCCAGTTCCACAGGGTGTCCATGGGAGGTTAACTCCAAACTGGAAAACTCAAGCCCTGTGACAGCCTGACAGCAAAAGCAGCACTTTCTATCAATGTTTAGTTCCAACTTTCCCATCTCCCATGCGTTAACTCTGAAAGGGAATAGATTATTTGAGTCTTCTATGCATCCTAAATACAAATGACATTGAGAGAGAGCTGTTTGGATACTGATCACTTGGCTGTTTCAGATGATTAGACCACAGTGCCATTAGAGGAATGGGATAATACCAGGAAAACACTGGTTGTTGTTCTAGCTGAAGGCTGCTAAGCATGATAAAATTTTAACAGACATAATCAATATAGCTACTTGATACCCATATCTTCAATTATCACACCAGGGGATGCTTTTCAGAAGAAACAGCCATACCCGTAACACGAGTTCAGAATAGCTCCTCTTTTAAACAGATCAGGGAACTCTTCTCTGAAATCTTGCTGACCACTTCCTTGTGAAACATTACAGTTAAGATCAAATGCAGTTGCTGCCTTGCCGATAAACTATTTTCTTTCATATGCTCTTAGTTTTATATGTGTCAGCATATCAGGCATGGGAATAATTTCAAACTGATAACTAGCGTGGACTACATCCCAGCTGCTACTTTTAGAATTAATTAAGACTTTTTGATACTAAGGCGACAGTACGATACATTAAGTCATCTGAAGCAAGTAAAATTATCTTATCTGTCCATACACTTCTGCGCTAAGTCTCTCTACTTGCTTTCAGCAGAAATCCTTGAAGTATGGGATTGCTTCTCAAGTGATCTCTTGAAATACTCAAGTAGTTTTATAACACATGATATGACAAGTTTATTATGAGAACTTCTTTTGCAGCTATTTCTTTAGGGTGAATTGTCACAATCAAAATTTTATGAATATGAAGAAATGCTCTTAAGAGAAAGATCCAACCTGTGTTCTGCTCTGAACCCTAGCACTGATCTCATTCAGTTGGTAGATAGTGTCAAAGTCAGACAGGACTTACTGTGAACAGCTTGAGGTTCAAACATCAGTAGTAAAAAATCTCAATGTCTTGAGTGGGAAAGAGAACTGTTTCCTGAAGGATAATCTGTGCATACTTCAGAAAACATTTAGGGCAGCTTTGAACCTTCAGAGTGTTGTGACACTAAAACTGATTTCCTAATGCAGATTCTTTCTGTCAGTTTGGATGAGTGACAAAATCAGTTGTGCATTTTAGGGGATGATCAGACCTTAGAAGGGATGCTGCATCTCTTACTTTTCAGTGTGTTTTGCTCTAGGGAAGACTTACAGTTCCGAGGTCAATAATGAAACAATCTCCTCTGTTGAAGCTGGTCCAAACCAGGGGGACTTCTGTGGCTCTTACAACTCTCCGGCCCTTGATATGCAGAAGCCTCTGAGCACTCAGATCATTAGTAACAACATGATTAAATCCAGAGGCAACACCACCTGCCTGAATAAAAAAAACAAAGCAGCAAGCTTTATTTCAGTTTGATACCTGCAAATTTACCTTTTTGCTACAGCTCAGGAGCTAGCAGGGGAAAAAAACAGTTTATGCAGTGAGAGGTGAGCCAAAATAATATACTGCTTAACAGTGCTGACCACAGACCAGACAGACCAGACCACTGCTGCTGCTGAACTCTCAGGTGTGAGCCTTTATCTAAGGGAGCAGATGTCACCCTGCTTCAAAGGGTTTTCAGATGAAAGGGGAAAGGGAAAGCACAGGATTTACGGCACTTTCCTGCATCATCCAGAGGATAAGGTAATGCTGAACTACACTGTTAGAACAAAAATCAGCAGGTTATCAAATAAGGACTGAGGGAAAGCAGAGGAATATGCAGCCCCTGTACAAGTTTTCACAACTTCCTTAAATTCAGAGGTTTGGGTGTTTTTAGTGCCTGGTTATGTGTAGAAGGAGGAGTCATTCCACAGCAGCTCTGTAATTTTCTGAAAGGAATATTTGCAACTTAGGAGGCAACCTAGAAAAGAGCACCAAACTGGGGGAAGTGAGACCAAACTATTGATTTACAATCTATAAAGTGTAAATTTAAGCCTAACTTATTCCTCTAAACTGGTTTGGCTGGCTGCCTCTGTGAGGCAGCGTTCTTCACTCCTCCAGGAGACCCAGATCTTGGGTTGGAATAGAAAACATCTCTTGAAATTACAAAGAAAAAAAAAGTGAAAGAGTGGACAGGTCACTGTCAAGCTCTCTTACGCAAGCAGAGTTAAAAGCTTCAAATTGGTTGTGTAGACTGTGACAAGTTACAAGCCTCCATAATGGGAAAAAAGCTGACTGAGCAATGGCTCCCAGAGTTCTTACAAGGAGATTCTCAGGAGATACATTACTTTATTCTTAAAAACCACAGATGTCTCAAAATATTTCCTTCCAAAGATTCTGCTTCTGGAAGTGACACAAGGAGGCTGACACTACAGCTTTTAAAACATGAAATTTTCATGAGAAGTATTTGGGAGGTTTTTTTACCTACCTCAAAGAAAAAACTCCAGTAAGACTGCAAAAGCACCATTTTTAGACTAAAGTGAGGTTTTGGTCTTTTCCACTCTGCTCATGTTTTTAACCACTTACGCACATTAGGTTCTGCATTTGAACAAAATGATTCAGTCTACAACATAGAAATGGTTTCTGTGAAATTTACTGCCTCCCAAACATAGAGAGTCCCTACTGTGAGCACCCTTAGACACACAAGCATGAAATCTCAGGATAGCTTGGCTGGGGAGGGAGTGGGGGGAAATAAATCACTG
>NW_009198610.1:0-4778 GCF_000690835.1 Fulmarus glacialis | reverse complement strand
CGGAAGAGACACTGGTAAACAAGCTGCTGCTTTCTGCACAAGTACTGGGACTCCTATAGTTTAGGATAGGTAGTTCAGATCTAAACATTAAGAAACAATTTTTAAACTTTTTAAACACATACAAAGCAAAAGATTTTATTTTATTTGGGGGACAATGTTACATATATTTTTAGAATATATTTTGACAGCTGGCTCTTTACCTTGTATTTAATTCCTCCTTTGAAGTAGCCCACAAACTCAGTAGACTCATATCCTTGAATTTCTCTACTCTGCACAGGCTTTCCTCCTAAATAGTCATCCATTTGAACAGCAAAGATAGCTGCAGCTGTGCTTTCGTCCTGGGTACATTCTTTCCCTGAAATAAGATGAAATATTATGTCTATAAAGCACTAATAAAACTTTGAATTCTGTTGGAGAAATTGTTTCTGTGACAATCAGGCACTGCCTTCAGCAGGTTATTCAGCCCATGTATATATTGCAACAAAGCACTACATCATAACCTTGCTCACCACCAAATGCATGACCATCCAGACCATTTCTTAACTACTTGTAGACTGCATTTGTAAGAAAAAAAAGTGAAAAATAGCCAAGTTTGTCTTCTCTCAGCCTCTTTGAACAATAAAACATTTTAGTTAATTAAGTTTAGCATGACACGTGCCTACAGTAGTGATTTTTGGACTTTGAGTTGAAGTGCAAAGACCAAGAAAGGTCATGTCAAAGGACAGATTAGATCGTAAACCATGTATTTATGCTAAGAGCAACTCACCAAGCCATAAAGTTAAAATAACTTAAGATCAGGCCTATTGACACTATAACGCAAGCAAAGGGTATTTTGCTTAGATATCTTTTATTAGATTGCCTGGTACAGCTGGGAGAGAGAAAAGCAGCTTTGGGGCTCAGATGTTTTCTTCATTTTCTTCTTTCTACATTGTTTTGTACCTTTCAGAGATTAGCCTCTTCTCAGGACTGTGGCAAAATGGCCTCCTTAACTAGTGTGTTGGTGGCCTAATCACACTGCAAAGTAGGCTTTATATTAAAACTTTTAGCATGGGCCCATATATTTTTGATGAACATTTTCAGCAGTTTTGATTCTTTCAAGAGCGCAAGTAGGATCAAGTCTCAAAAAATTGGCCTATAAAGAGCTTTTGAAGAGTAAGGAGAGGTGAGGTTTTCCATTTAGTTTTTATTTTTTCTTTCTAAATAAAAGGGAGATGCTGGTATACAAGCAACAGTTCCCAAAAGCAGCTTCTCACTTAGATTAACCATTTCCTTGCTTCTAGGTGACCGAATGGAAAAATACCACAGAGCTCCAGACAGTCCAGACAAAGACACCTCTCACAGGCTGTGAGAGAAGGGCAAGTGTGTAGTGAGGTCTTGGTGTCACCTCACGGTGTAGTGAGTCACTGGTGTCACAGGAAGCCTGTCGGTAAGGTATTAGGAAAAATAAAGCATGGGAGAGGGCGGACAGAGATGCCTAAGGGGATCACAGACCTAGCTCCTCTCTTAGGGAGAATGAGTGCCCTACTCATGGCCCAGCAGTGCAAATGCCACAAGACAACTCCCCTCTGCCCATCAACAACTGTGCCTCTCCCAGGAGCAGTGTCACCACTGCCACTGCCACCACCACGCCTTTTGTGGGGATACAGGTGCAATGGAGGCCTCCAGAAAGCAGCAAGGATAAAACAGGGAAGGGATCCAAAGAATATTGGAGGCATAGGGAAGAAAAGAGCATGAGGCCTGCCCAAAAAAGGTAAAAAATGTTACTAAAAGCAGGACATAACACAAGAACCTCTGAAAAAAAAAATCCTCATCACTCAGTGATAGAAGAACTTGCTATGTGACAATATGCTTTCTAAGATCTGGGTGCTACCTTAAAGTTGGAGGTAAAGTTTGGGGTTTGTTTCTTTTTTTTTTTTAAATAGGGTTATTCATGTCCATTAGGATTAGATTCTTCAGATTTATTGCTTGCAATTACATAACAGGGTTCAGGGTCGAAGAAAATTGGGTTTAGAACAGCATTAGAGATAAGAAGCACTATCAGGCTCTGTCTCACAGCTGCTATGCAATAAAATACTCAGTGAAACCCTGTTTAAAAAAAAAAAAAAAGTGAGCATCAATCCAAGTGTAGATTATTCAAGCTTGTATGAAAAACAGATTTACCTTATAGTCTGAGGCACTGACAGCTATAAATAAGCCAGAGTATATACAAAAAAGAACAAAATCTTTTACCAGACTAGATCCTGGTACACATGGATAGGTCTTATCACTTAATGTCTGGGGAGAAGGGTTAAAAAAAAAAGTTAAAAAGCACCATGCATGGTTTTATTGAAGATACTAAGTGGGGTATAGCCAGTCTTACTCCCACAAGTAGCCTCATACTGGCATAGAACATGCTGTTTCCACTAGTGGTAGTTTCAAGTCAAGACAGCTCCCTTAGGATTAGTAGTTTAGCTACCAAGAAGACATCCTTCAAGTGCCAGTGCAGACAACCGAGCCAGGATCTCTGAGCAAAGTTAAAAATGGATGCAGCTACCACAACACAGATCCACATTCATTGCTTGGCCACGCCAACATCGTTGCAGCACCTGAGTTAACTCGTTCAGAAATTATCCGACCTGGACAGCACTTCACCATATGCGAGATATTTGGTAAAACAGTGGCTTTCGCACAGGAAGCTTCCAGCCAATAGAACAACTGTTTGGTCACTTTAACCCTAGGATGCACAAGCACAAGACTGTCAGCACATCAAGGTCAGACCATCCTCCCATGGTCTAGGCCTCCTTCTAACCCCTTTGGGTATGCCCAAGCATAGTATTAGGAGGAAGTCTGCCACTATATAATATGAAAATTCAACGCTTTGCTTTTATTCTGAATTTGGGGTCTCTTTTTGTGAAGTCGGAATCTGTTCAAACTCAAAGCCACCATATGAGGCCCACACAATAACACATGCCACAGATGACAGGCAGGAGTAGGACCATGTCAAGGTCCTTATAAGTATCTAAGCCCAAAGTCTGTAGGGCTTCCACCAATCTAATTTCACAAGAGTTCTTTCCATCCCAAAGTCTGACTGATAATGACTGCTGTAACTGTTCAGAGATTGCTTATGGGAAGTCTTCAGAAAGACCCTGCTGAGGTCTTCCTGGCCCACAGGTTATACAGCCTTTGCTCAGGAGGGAAAAGTTTGGTGTACATAACAGTGGTGAGAATCAGTCACCAAAAATACCAAAATGATTCAAACTCTTGCCCTGGGTATGACTGCCCTTCCCCATACACCTTGTATGAAGTTCTGGTCTCCTGCTTGTAGCAGTGTTTGAGCATCTCTGCCCCACTACTGGAGTATCTTGCAAGCAGGAAGGGATTTCCCAGCAGTTAGCCATGCTGCTGCCAACCTGCCAGCTGCATAAGAACAATGTGTGCCCCAATTAGCTGAAGCTATTTACAATATCTGGATATCACCACATCAGCACACGATGTGCATCAGTGTGTACAACTAAAGGTCATTAGCCAACAAAGAGGTTTTAATTAGAGCAAATGTTAGTCACTGTTTTGACTTCACTTTCAGTTGCAAAGATTCCTTGCATCTTTCCCTGGCAAGTCTCTACTATACCTTAACTACTACATAAATACTTCTAACTTCATTAACAAAGGTCTAAACAGCGAAACCCTGCTAGTAACTAGCAGTGCTGTTGACATAAGAACATCTGCCAGAAATTCATTTACGCTGCCATCTATGATTATACTCTTGTCAGAGACAGATACTATCCCTCATGCCAGCTGGATAACTCGTAACATGTGCAAAACTAAACAAGCTTCAAACGTGTATGCAGAAACAATCCCGGCTTTATCTGCTGTTCTTTTTCAATGCATCCAAAAGTTCAATGAGAACCACAGCAACTCAAACGCATTAATGTTAACACACATTGACCTGTCTTTATGAGCGTTCACCAAGATGATTGCCTACAAACACAAACCTGATGGTGAAACAAGAACAAAGTAACAGCTTTCAGGCAGCTACACAGCAACCACTGTGGTTGGGTGACTTTGTGACCAGACAAGGAAGTCTCAAGAAATCTCCAGAAGATGAGGAAGTCACCTAAAATGCATTCTTATGTCAGACTTCTATTTTGCTGTAAACACTGTGCTAGTAAAGGTTGAAGGCGAAAGACATCAGCCCAATTTCAGTGTTCCCAGTTGCTTTACAAGGCTGTCAGACATACTAAAGAGAAGAGGTTTTACAGAAAACCTGGTGACTTTACCTCCAATCTCTGTATCATCAGAAAGCAAAATTAGTCTAGCTGAGAAAGGCAACATCTGGACACAAAGCAGTGCAACAATGCCACAGGGAGATGGCCGAGACGAAATTTTGGTCCTAGTGGAAACAAAGGCAAGAAAGCTCTTCATCTGAATGAAGGCAGGATTTCACTTGTGAATCTTGGTTGGATGCAGCCAAGACTCGACTTTAACCCTTCAGCTCTTTTCCAAACTAACATCACAAAGCAAACAAATAGTCACCTTTCAGTCATACCCCACTTTCTCATCCCCAGAGCCCCTTAGCACCGTCACCTCAGAAGCGGTCAGGCTTGGCATCGCCCAGAGCCTTGACTGTAGCCCTACTTCTGTTACTTAAGTGCCTCAACTTGGAAGCTGCGCACACCCGCTGCACTGCTCAGAAGGGAGGGGGAAAAATTGAGCTCCCGATCCCCTGGAGCCCAGCAACGCCGGAAGAAACTTCAGCGACAGCAAGAGCACGCACCGCAGGCCCCCGCGGCCCCGAGACC
>NW_009198609.1:24255-26781 GCF_000690835.1 Fulmarus glacialis | reverse complement strand
TCCCCTTCCCCCACCCCCAAAAGAAAAAACCAACCCAAAACCAAAGCCCAACTGGAGAGAATTTTGAGAACCTATCACATCATGCACGTATTCTTGCAGGGGACAAGAATATGTGTAAAGAGCCTTCTACTTCTAGTCCATCTCTGTGTTCCTGCAGACTCTGGAAGACAGGAAATCCATCCCAAACTTACAGGTTTTCTCCTTAAAATTACCTCAAGCGTTTTGTCTTCCACTGCTTCATGATAGTTCAGACCTGTTTAGATCACTAAACCAATCTGATATACCAAATCATTGATGAAAATACTATGTTTCTGAGACAGGTTTTAAGATCAATAGCCATGCAAGTCAACAACCACTGGTCATCTTTAAAAACTGAAAGTAAAGGTTGCGCAGTTTCCATCCTTGGAAGTTTTTCAAGGCCCAAATGGATAACCTGGTCTAATCTCATAGATGATCCTGCTTTGAGCAGGAAGTTGGACTAGAGACCTCCTGAGGTCCCTTCCAATTGGAATTACTTTGTGATTTTTCAATTCTTACAACTAAAGGATCCAGAGTATATCCAAACAAATGGTCTAATATTTAATGTACAGGAACATCTTCCAGCAACATTCAGCAAATATAGGCTATTCTCCTCATTTTTAGTGTATATAGCTGCCATAAATGGAATTAGCTTGTAGTTTCTTTAAGTAATGCCAGTAACCAGCCCAAATCCCAGATGACTCTACGTCCAAGAAAAAGAAAGCCTTTGTTCTTCCTTTATATATTTATTTATATATTAGGTCATTTTTACATTCTCTTTTCATCTCTAAAGTTCATAAAAAAGGAGAAAATTTATTTACTCAATCAGGACATTTTGGTATGGAAACTAGAGTAAATAGGGCAGCTGGTACACATCACTGAAATACCAGTTCTAAAAAAACCAAATAGCCTGAAGAAAAGGATGGACTGCATTGAGACCACTTATTTCTGATTTTTTTTTTTTTCTTTTAAACTGAGATCCTTCAGGAAGTAGAGCAGGCAAGGGATATGCTTTACAAACTTGTACCAGGGAAACACTTAAAATTTTTTTCTCCTGCAAAGCAAAACCTGCCTGTAACAAATATATTAGCTATATGAGAAAATAATCCTCCAACAAAAAAAAACATCCCACAAGTGAGATTTGGTGGAAGAACATAAATTTCTTTCGCACCTTATTAGAAAAATTTTGAAAAAGAAAAACTTCCACCTCAATAGTAAGCCTTGTTGTAACTTAAGACATTGCTCCAAAAACCATTCATTCTCTACATTTCTTTTTTCAAAAACTGTTTCTTTCTTAAACTGTTTATTGACTGTTCACTGGGTTAACTGTCTGAAGACCACAAAAAGTAAACAAACATTTGAATTTCTGACAAGGTGGTGGCAGAAAGGAGGTTCCTGAACAGAATGTAGCTCTTTTTCTAGACTTAGACTAGTGGCAGTGCTAATGTAACACCCTCCATATGCTTTAAATAGTAACTTTGATATTTCTAGGTGTCAAAAGTGCAATTTGCCTCTCTGAAGCTTCTGAAATACTGTTTTAATCAGCTACTACAGATAAATAGTCCATAAGAACATAGACCGAGAGCCAAAAAAAAAAATGTTGAAAAACAGTAGGTGTGATGTTGCACAGGGAGAAGACAAGACACTTCTCTTAAAGGTATGAATTCTACTTTAAGCATGCAAACTTTTGCTGTCACAGATTCCTAAAACTTTTCAAAATCCAATCACAGTAATTGTCTTTGACCTTTTGTGAAAATAAATGTCAAATTACCACATCCTGAAAAGTCTTCCTTTATGAATTAGCATTTCACCTTTGCATTTGAATTTCACTTCAACATATTGCCCATTGTGCTTCACAAAGCTTTTAGTCACATCGGCTTTTCAAAATCCTCAGTAGTTTAGTACTTTGTTAACGGAATACTTAGAATTATTTGTCATCTTTCCCTCTAAAGTTATCATTACCAAACCGCACTAGACCACTAACCACAGAAAACACCTTTAATTTCTCCTCCCTCTGTGAAGAGAATGACGATGGCTTTTATTGCTTGACCAGCTCTCAATACTCCTGGATAAGACACAGGTACAAATGAAGACCATTTACAGTTACAAAAATAGAAATATCCCACTCACTATATGCTTGCAACTGGACTGATTTTTTTTTTTTCTTTTTTTCAAAGTCATCTTATTACATTGACTCAGGGAGGGGGGGGGAAGGGAAGTTTACTTAATCCAAAGTAAAAGCCTTTGGACAGCAGACTGTAGTTGGATATTAAAGTGAACAGCTTAAATTCCCTAAGAGAGAAATTAATAGATCCGCACAGATGGTAAGACAGAAAAAAAGCATAAATTATTGAATCCTTAAATCTTTGCTTCCCTTCCCACTTGATCCACCCACTTCTGACAACAGTGACAGCTAATAAGGTGACAGTGCTAGTAGGTTTCAAATATGTCCTGTTTGCTACTGACCAGTCCCTATCATCACCATCTGTACTCAGTCCTTTTCAAAAC
>NW_009198609.1:0-24224 GCF_000690835.1 Fulmarus glacialis | reverse complement strand
AAGAGCGGTAGCAGCTCTCGTCATTGCTCTACTCTAATCAGCAAACTTCCTTTGAACAATATTGGCCTGCTAAAGCATTGCAAAAGCCTTCGCAGAAATAACTCAGAACAGTGTTTTGGGAGAAGTGGTGTATTCTTGAATAAAATCAGAACAACCTTTTTAAGAACTGCCAAACAAAACAAAAAAACCCCATGTACCGCAAAGTCTTGTGCTTCAACTGCAAAATTCCCTTATTTCTCAGGAGTGAGGCTACGGTTATTTTTTCTAGTAACATGATTCTGACCCATGCAACAGTGCCACTAACACTGACCTTTCATAATAAAAGAGCTTTGAATACTGTTTGTACAAAGCTGACCTCCCTCTCTATGTCATTTGCTGTTTTTTGTAATTAATTTCATTGATATCTGCAATGAGATAGAGGCAGACGTCAAGATCAGATCGGAATTCTGAATATTCAATAGGACACGTAAAAGTGCCCCCAAAATGTTAAAAACACCCATCTGAACTTTCTTTCTTGAGGGAAGAAATGAAAAAGCTCTTTAATACAAATGTCACAGACTCAAACCCAGGAGCTATTGGAAGACAGGATGGTGTAAAATATCAGTAACAAGGTGGTTTTTTTCTTACGTGTGTAATATCACAGCAGCCACACTACTGAATCTAAAAAGGAGCAGTTACTTTCCAAAAGAACACAACACACATGTCCCTTGACAATACAAAATTTAAACAAGTAAAATCTAAGCATATGATCTCCTGAGAGAAATAAATATCTGTATTAATCTTCATAGCTTGGTATCAATGAGTAATATATTCCAGTTCTAGGATAAATTAAGAAAATTATCTAAACAAATTGGATGGTAATATTCTACATCTATTACCAGAGCAAAAGCTTATCCTGGGAAATAGGTACAGAAGCACTGTAAGGGGACTAAGTAAAAAGGTCTTAAAAATCAGATTTAGTTTAAAAGAATAATTGGTGTCATCTCTTAGAAAAAAATATTTATTATTAACTGACATTTACACAACACTGTAAACCTAAAAATACACTGAATTTCACAGAATAGAAAAAAGCCAATCCTGACAAAACCATTTATGAAAACAGAGAAAATAATTCATTACATACACATATCTATACTGCTTATAATTTGTTAGTCTGTTTTTGGTTTTGTTTTTTTGTTTGGTGGTTTTTTTTTGTTTCGTGGGTGTTTTTTTGTTTATTTCTTTCTGTTTTTTTACACTTCAACAACCAAAAAGTCTGACCAAGTTCACAATTCTTTGTAAAGAATTCTTAGCCAGGTGTGCCCAGCTACTGAAAAGTTTATATGGGCTCAAAGTACATTACATGCCACAGTTGCTCTCTTATTTTAAGTAACCCTCATGATCATGTGGGTACCAAGTGATGCTAGTATGAAATTAGATGCATCATTAGAAAAAGATTCTAATAATAACAGAATGTATATATTATACACAGTATTAGCTGCTTGATGTTATGCAAAAGTGATAGAAATGCAACTAATGGCAAGAACATTTATGCATACAATAATATATAGTGTTTAAATTATCTGTTCCACTTTGTTACATTATGATGTAACTACAAATGTAGCTACTCTTAAGAGTATAGAAAGGTATTTACTCAATATGAACAGAACTTCACTGCCTCATTTACTAATTTTAATAAACTAGCATCAAAATATTTAATACTTTTTTCATTTACTTACTGGAACATAAGAATCTGTCATTCCTAAAATACTTCTTTTTTTAAAAGAACATTAATAAAGCATGCTAAAAGCTGATCATACTTATCTGGTCGCTTATTGGTAATTTTGCACAATTTTCATTGAACAGGTGTAAATAGAGGGGGCTTTGTTCATTTCCCAAAAATTCTGCCAAGAAACACTGGGAAGCCCAGATAGCTCTTCCCCACTCACAGCCTGGTTGATAGGTATAAAATGTTGAATTTTGATAAAGTCCTTTGGCCTCAATATTAAAGTTGTTTTCTCAGTGGATTGATTCTTGATGATTTGTTATGCCAGCAGCTTACATATCCAAACAGCTTTGAAAAAATACAGGGAAAGCTTCAATGAACAAGGGAGAGATTTTGTAACAATAACTTTGCACTTCAGCCTGTGCAGAAATCCAAACCAAAGAACACCTATGTTCATTTTTCACACTACACTGAAGGCAGATCTTGTATAAAAAACCAGCAACTTTTTTGTTTTTTTTAAACTAAGTGTGTATCCCAATGTTTTCTAAAGCACAATCAGATTCATCTTTGGCATTTTTTTTGAAAGTTATCTGTGCTTATTCTCCAGCAAACTCAGCTGCTGGAAAAACTTAAATATGGCCTCAACTATTCTCTTGGTGATTTTTCAAGAATAACTCTGGCACTTTTAACAGACAAAACATAGCTGCCCATATATCTGATCTGACAGCGATTCATTGCCACGGAATTGTAAAGCAAGGACTTCCTCCTCTCGAGAAGAAGAATAATCCTATTGTTTGATGATAAATACGATTTCAATACATTTTTTGAAACACTATTTGATTAAACACTGAGTAGGATAGAGTGATATTTGTTAATATGGAACACTAATCTATACAATGATCATTTGATTTAACATTACATTGAGAAACACAAGTTAAATATTTATCTGGCCAGTATCACACAGAAATCTGGCATACTAGAAACCCAAAAGCAGCTAGCAGAATCTAGATACACACCGGACTAACTGTCAACTCCACTCTCAGTAACTGTCTCCTTCACTTTCGAGCACTCACGGTTTTGCCCACTCATTCACCTTCCCCTCCAGGGCTCACGATAGTAATTAGCACACTATCTTTTTTCCATCCTGGAGAAGAGACTGATAGGCACACACAATCTAGTATTTTCCAACACACCCTTCTTTAGGACTGAATTTAGAACGTGACGTAAACGCAGGCTTACGTACTCCAGCTCCACAGGGACAATTCCCTGATTTGGCCCAGGTTTTTAAAAGAAAGGACCCATCGCCTCTGGTGTTAAAACAGCAACAAAGACGTATGCAGATGAAAAGAGAGATGCATTTAAATAACCATAATTTTGATAAAAAACTGGAACTCCTATATGCATTTTAGGGAAAATCCATGAAAGCTAGAAATTTTGGTGCCTCAGCATTACAACAATGGACTGGAAGATCGGATACAAAAATTAAAGATTTCCTACAAAATGTTACTCATTCTTCATTCTGTGGAGAAATATTCTGCTTATTAGCATTATTCTTAGAAGATAAATTGGGGATGATTGTGCCCATTAATTTCCAAGTAGAATACTGAGAGCTAAGATAAAGATACATGTAGTTACAATAGTTAATTTCAAAATACAACAGTATAAAAACCTCTTGTAGTAACACAGTAGAAAGTTCTGGACCACAGTGTGTTTTCAATGGTACCAAAAAAAAGCATATACAAAAGTGTTTGGGGTGGAGATTTTTGTATTTTGGAACATTAGGGATTGCTATAACCACATAACAGGCATTTAATCACTTTCAGAATATGGATTGTTAGTCTAGAGAAGGTAAGTATCTACTTAGGTATGTACCACTGACTTAGGTAGACAGAGAAGAGTTACTTTACTTGAACTGGGGACTGATATGAAAAACTATGGTCTAATCACATTGGATTTAGACTTTCCAGTTGATTTCTTAAATAATTCCTAAACTTTTAAACAAATGACAAGATCTTAATAGCTATTTTTCAGCTACACTACGTGGAAAAAGAGAAGTCAGCTAGCTAATATCTCTTTCAGAGCAATTCTGATATGCAAGTATATGGACCATAAGCAGGTTGATATGTGGAAAATTTCCACAGAAACATATGAGTTTTAGGTTTCTGTATTCATCTGTATATTGACGACCTGACATTAGAGACTTGAGATTTTCCAGAGTAGATTCTGCTGATACAAGATCATACAACTTCTGACACTATTACTAGAGACTTAGAGTTGTTAGCTGCTACAGTGCAACCGTGAAGCATTTAGAACTACTCAGACTTTGGACTTCAGGATCCTTTTGCTATACACTCTAAGGTCTGATTTTTCCAACTAGTTCCCAGTAGTTTACTGCCTTTTTTTCCTTCCTCTTTTTTTTCTTTTTTTTAAAACCACCTAGCCCTTGATTTCTTATCTCACAATCTTAAGTGAACTTTTAAATTTTGCTCCATGATTTCCACAAGGATAGGAACAGCAAGCACACTTTCCTCCTCCCTGCTTTCAACACAAACCGATTTTCAAAGGACTAACCTAATACCTAAACCAGGCTCAGAGATTATTTTTCCTCCCATTCACTTAAATGAATGGCATGCACAAAAAACCTCCACCAGTCCGTAGGCAATTTTGCATTGTGTACAAACCACAACATATGCAGAACTTGTACATTTCCTCTACTTTTATGGTAAACATTTTCCTCCAGCTATCCTAGTTATCTTATATGAAAAGCTCACAACCAAATACAACACACTACAGCTACTAACAAAAAGTGATTTGTTTCACGTTACTGTGTAGAGTACATTAATAAAAAAGCAAAAAGCAACACCACCAAAACACAGTTAGAAATTTCTATATTCAAACCCTGTTCTTCATTCATTTAAAAACATTAACAGTATTAAGTATTACACATACACAACATTTCAGCTGAAAGACACCCTTGGAATAATTATTAAGACAACTCTCCTGTTATGAAGCATGGGCACAGGACCAGAAAAAACTGCTTCGATGAACACATGAACCGGTTGCTAATAAGCATTTTAGGGAAGAATAAAGGAACAGAGGAAAGCTCTGCTGGAGGATGAATGGGAATTGACCTGAGACAGGTCCAAAACCAACACTATACTAACCAGGAACAAGGATATGTGCTTTTTTTACTCAGCTGAATCAGCCCACCTATTTATACTTATCCACCCAGTAGCCTTTTGATCTCAGTTTTTTTACTTTCAGTGCTTTGCAGCTCATCATCACCACATCTCACCCTGAAGCAAAGGATCTCTGCCTTTGAACAGAAAGGGAGGCATTGTGATTAATGGCTTCATATGGCAACATTAAGCAAGGTATTAAAAACAGATCAGGTAACAGGAAATAGGAGGTAGATGTGATGACCCATTAGAAATTCGAAATCACAATTACATAGCATTTGCTTCAAATAAAATTAGATTACACTCTCAAGTGAATAAAAAGATTTCAGACTTTCATTTAAATTTTTAGATCATATTTATTTCACTAGTGCAAAAGCAAACTTGGATTTTTCTAGTAGTTATGCAAATCTAACCCATGATCCAAAACACAAGTTGGGTGTTGTTTTGTTTTTACTGCCAGTAATATACAATTATGCAGCTGTAGATTTATGCATGAGTTAGAGGCTTCCATAGCTTTATCAGTGCTCTGCACTCATATCAGGAATAGAGCAAAGACATACTACTATCTCTAACACAAATATTATTTGGAGCACAGAGAAGGTGGGTCATTTTTACTGAGCCAGTTTTCCTAATCATAACCAAGTAACATAACCAATAGTTAATGAATGGTGAAGAACAAAAGTTTGCCCAATACCAAGGGTGATTCTTCATTATCTGGGAAAGCACAAGATTTTTCCTACTGTTCTTTCAGCTTTCCCTGTCCTTTAATGCCAAATGCCATTTAAGAATACGAGTTATTGCACAGGAAAAAAAGAAAAAGAAAAAAAAAAAACAAAAAACCCAAGAAGATGGAAGAAACAAGCAAAAGCCTTGAGCTAGGATGGTATCACACAGTCCCTTTAGAAACATCTATAGCAACTCTGTATCAACAGCTGCTCATTATCCAACCTCAGTTAGATGACAACTGCCCCAAAGCTGACGGTAGCCCCTTGCGCAAGCAAGCAGTCTCACCCTCAACCAAAATGAGAATTCAGCAACTACCTGTTGATATCATCCACTCATACAAACTCCTGATCTGCCCATGCATCAGGCCAAAATACAAGGAACCACTAAGGAACAAATCTAAAGTTTTCCTCCTGCCTAGGAAGCAGCTGCTGTGTTTTAATGCTATGATTATTTTTCTTGTAAAATGATACATCACTGGCTACTCTTCTTACAACTGACACATTTTAATATACGTTTGCATGAAATGCATCTCTAATACTTTAACTACTTTCTTCTTCACAAAATTTTAGAACTATTAATTTAAGAGAATCTTAGATCAAAATTTCAGGTCAGGGAGAAATGTTTACAGTTCAGTAATGAAAAAAGTAGTGTAGAAACACAAACCAAAAGGTTTAGTTACACAACTCCAATGGTCTGTCTATTCCAACAATGCCAACATCATCATTGGCACAGAACATGCTTCATAAAATTGCCATTCATTACAGAATTATCATTTAATGACTGTTAGCCAATCCTTAAAGTCAAACAAAAAAATCCCTTCATTATCTTAACCATGTAAAGTTATCCCTGCTTCGTTAACATATTTTCTGTAGGCTTTCTGCTTATTGCCTAGAAATAGATTCTAGCTGAGTCATATTAAAGAAAAGTCCAAGAAGAGTCTATTCTAGAGGATTAACTTCCAAACTGGCAAGACTATGATATATACAGTAATAACCACTATACAAAATTCTTTTATACCACAACTTCAAAGGCTGCCTGAACTTGTCCAAGGACCATATTTACAGGTGCGCAGATGGGAAAAGAGAGCCTAAATCAGACAGTAGGGACTGCTAAGGAGGGGGGTTCACCTTTATTACTGCCACTTTCTGGACTTCGGTGTTTACCTTATGTCCTGAAAGCATCTGTGTGAAACTGAATATTGCAAACTTAAGTCACTTTCTAAACACAAGCTCTTCAATCATCTTTTTGAATTCAGACGTTTAGGTCTCTTTTGTAATGCTCATCCTGGCCCAAAAAATAAGCTATCTTTTAAAAGGTGGACACCACCATACTCATGTCTTTTTCTTTTGATACTCATGTTTTTGATTAAAGAAGTTATGACTGAGCTGCTACATGTTGAACTTCAAGATGGAAATATACTTTGACCACACTTCCTTGCCAGTCCCCTCAGGGGATTCAGGTGAAGGGACAGACAGACATCTGTGAAACGCAAGAGAGTTTAACTGTAATGCAAGTCACAAGATTATCATAGTTGAAACCACTTCCAGTAGCAAAATTTCAAGCACTTCACTACTTTTATTAGTGAATATCTTGCTGGCTGCAGACTTTCAAACACACAAGTGGCTGTTCAGGGATTCTTTGGATTGCTCTGTTGAACCTGGGCTACTTTTCAAAACTGTCTTTAAAGAACTACTCAAAAAGAAAATATGATCTTCATCTGTAAGATAAACAACCTGAAGGCAAGCACGCAGGATTTCCTTACTTATAAGACTCTAAAGCAGATTACAAAAAAATGAAGTAGCGTAATGAAAGGAATCTTAAGGCAGATTTTTAAAAACAAACAAAAAAAAAGGTTGGGTCATCTGATTGAAAATAGGAATCTTCTCCCCACACTCCTTCAGAGCACTTTCAGATGCAGGAATTGCTTCCAAAAAATTCAGCCACCTATTCTAGGTAAAGTCCAATACAGGACTTAACAGGACAAAATTCATATGAATTAACAGCATTATACCTGGATGATAAAGTCTTTAGGTTTATATTATTTAGCAGTTACATAACCTTTCATCTGCCATCTTCCATGACTGTTGTAGTTAAAACAAGATTAGCTTCAAAAGTGATTGGAAAGATTGATGATACAGAGAACTTTCTAAAGATAGGGAAAACTGAGGTTTCCATTAACCTCCCAAAACGATAAAAGAATGGAACTGCTAAAACTGCTAACATTAGTGTGTAATCTCTTGTACACACTCCGCCTCACAAGGTAAGAACACTATGAGCTTGTATTTGGCAAACTGAAGGGACCTACAACCTTTGTTACTAATGTCAAAGAACTCAAAAAATGAGAGAACGTGCATGCAATAGCAACAAGATGTTCTTCAAAATGGTTACTACTGGTTTAGTGACACCATACAATATGCATCTCTACAGTCTATTACAGAACAGTCATGAAAAAAATTCACAATAAACCCTGTACAACAGTTTCTTACTCAAAACATCCACAATATGTATCAAACAGCTTTATCCTTGCTGAGCAAAGAATTAAATGCCACACATTTCTAATTTGAGACATACTTCATTTAATATTCTTATTAAAGACGGAAAAATTAAAAGGCAACAGCGGTTTGTTAAGGATATCCACAAAGCATCTGGAATATAACTATTTTTAAAGAGACATTAATTTTCATCCAATTACTCTAATACTCCAGAAATCGTATTTTTGACTGAAGTAGACAAAAGTTCTACATACCTCAAAGCCAAGTCTATCCTTCTCTTTCCAAAAACAGAAATGCGTAACCTTCTTATCCCAAAATTCATCTGGCTTTACTACACAAACAAGTGACACCTCAGCTGGAACAACATTCTGTAAAACAAAAGAATAATTAAAACATTCAAGATTAAACCTTCATTTACCACAGAACTGAATTCCACTTACATGTCATCATCTGTTCAGGAACTTAAAATTTACAGACAGAAATTAAACTAAGTCTGCTGCATCTACATCACATGTTGGCTCCATCCTGCTCTGTAGTAGAATGCACTAGATTTCATAGCAAAGTCGCGTCAGAACTGAAAAGAAAATCTAAGCCCTTTACTCCCAGTTCTGAGGCCTAACCATTAGTCCATGTTACATCAGTATAGAAAAACATGAATTATTGCCTAGACTTAATTTTATTTATGGCATTTCATTTAAAAAAAAAAAGTTAAAGACAACAAAGCTTCTACCAGCGTCATTTGCTATGTAGAATGAAACGGTAATCATGAAGTTAGAAAAGAATTGTATACTTTGTTACTAAATCACGTCAAGATTATATCCTATAGTTCTCTACTACATATTGCTTAGACTAGATTGAAAGGGCTTAATATTAACATTTCAGCATATTAATTCATAAAAGTATTATCATGAAAACATTCCTCAGCCTAAAACAGTAATTTCATCTACCAAGATGATTTTATGTTGTCACACTGAATGTAGATCAAGGAACCGAGACTCCTGATTACCCCCAAGTCATCTGCTATAGCAATAAGCAACAGTTAGATAATCACAGTACTGACATAAAGGTGACACAGATCATGGGATTTCTCTTCAAATACCCTGTTTTATTTATAAAAATGTAATTCTGAAAAAGTTATATACATCCAACTCAGAAAGCATAGCACTGAAAAAAAAAAGATATTTCATTTTTGCACCATTTGATGAATATACAAAAACTATTTAAGAGTAGACAATATTTTTAACACAGAAGTGTCTCTTTGATCACCAACCAGCACCCCTGAGAACTACGTGAGTCCAAGCAGAGAGAAATCTCAAGTGGTCTGCACAAGTGATTAGTTTACATATGAAAATCTTCATTATTGCTTCCTTCTCAAATTAAAGATACAGATGTGCAACTTATGTTGCACAGGAAGTGTGCTGACAGGAAGCCACTGAAATCTGAGCATGGGCAAATAGGTACCTTCCCCACTAGCTGAAGTTCCCACTAAATGTCACAACTGTACATTAGCTGAAGTGAAAGCTCAGTCAAGATCATAATCAGAATATAATGGATCCAGTTACTATAACTATTAATAGGAATGCCATCTTAGTCAAGAATAGGTGAAAGACACCTTGAAACAGACTAAAAAGCCCAGGAGCAACAATGAGCCAGCAGGACAAAAAAAATCAAATTATTCATATTTGACACACTTTCTGAGGCTTCATCTACGTCTGAGACGAAAACTGCCCTGATAAAAAGAAGCCGTCTGAACAGCAAGAAAGGCGTAGTCCAAGTTCTCTAGCCTATTCAGAGTGCTGAATCTTGCATTTTCTTTGACCACTGAGACCAGAAGATAACCTATACTGTTTAGCAGAAATAAGACTTTATTGTAAGCCCACAGTTTCAAAAAGCTAAAATAATAAATTGTTATGAATTTCTTTAGTTGGGAATTGGCACTTTTTTTTCCTTCACCTACTTTGTATAGCACCCAGAATATAATCTGTGATTGGGACTATTATACACAACAAAATCAACTATAGCAGATTCCAATGGAAACCAGGTAGTACAGCATATTGCATCAGAACCTGCTCAGCTGCACTATCAGTGTGAATTGCTCCCCTGCAAACATTCCTACTACTCACGGGTGACGATGCCAGGAGCGTATTTCTGTATTTTTTTAACTAAAACTGTTTTAGAAAAAGGTCTACAACTGCATGTTCTCAGCATATAATGAATTTGTCCCTCACTTGAGTGAGGTGTATCATTCGCTTTTCAGATTGTTTCTTCCCGCACAGAACTCTGTCACAGAACCACATTTTGTGATTTTAAAAGGCCATAAATTGTCTATTTGTCAATAAAGAAATTACTGCCTCTACAATAACACAGCAATTGGGTTCACATCTATAAAACTGATCAACTATGAATGTATAAAAATTTATTTACCTGTAGCATTAGCACAACCGTCTTTACCACGTTCCATTGAGATTTTCTGCCATCCACTATCACAGTAAATCCTCTAGCTTTACACTTCTCACTAAAAGAAGAAAAACACTTAGAAAAAAATAAAATTCATGAACAAGTGTCATATCACAATGAGTTTGGATTTCAACTCTACTGCAAAATACAACTAAATAGTTTTTTACTTATAAAAATACTGTCTTAAAAATCTTAAGTTTACTCATTTAGAAAGAACTTTCAATTTTAATGCTGAAGCATATTGACAGATATTCCAAATTACAATACAAGCATTTATTTAAACTTCAGCCAATCTGAGAAGGTTTCATAACCATAAACTTCACAAAACCCTCAGAAAGAAGAGGTCAATTGACAGTTTCCAATTGACATAAGGAAGACAAAGGGATGCAAGTTTTCACAAGGTTACTTGTGAATTGGCACAGATTTGAGGATACAGCTACATATCGCTTATTGCATGTCCAAGCAGAAAACCATCTAAACATGCTTAAATTTCTTTCCTGAACAGTAGGAAATTGCAGTGCACAAAAAGCCTCTTCAAGGACAGAGGCTTTGCGTACGGATCTACAAGAGTATTTTAGACTGACATCATCTCTTTTTCTTCTAACAAGGTTTGACTCTGTATATACTACAAAAAAACTGCTGGAAACAGTTAGCTGCAAAGCCAAAAAATCAAAGGTACTTCTGCTCAAGTACCAAATGGGAGAAAATAGTGAAAACTTTCCTCACTCTCTGTGCATTCCTACAAAGAGCTCTCCAGCTCATTTCTAAAAGAAGCTGGCAACAAGATGTTCACAACAGCTGGGCAGAGAGTTCAATGGTGGCAGCAACCTCTGGATGGCACCAACAGCTGGGAAGCATTACCTTCTCACAGCACAGCAGCAGCCAGAAGAGGACATGGAAGTGAGCCCATAATTTTAGCATTAGTTACCACATTAGATACCATGTCTCAGGTTGAAATTTTTGTGTTCAGCAAAAGTTGTAAGTAACTAAAAAACATGACATTTACATGATGTAAAAAAGCATTATGTAATCTTTAGCACCCAAATCTGCAATTACAAAACAAAGTCATTTCTGTGATCTCCTTAGCTTACAAAAAACAAAGCAACTTGCATGTAACAGTACACATTATGTTTCACACTGAGAAATTAAACTGTTAATTATTTCATGTTTAAGCTGAGCTTCATCAGGTATGGGTGGAAGACAAAATTATCCTGGAATTCAAAAAAGGGGAAAAAAGGCAACTTACTAGTCTATTTAGGAAAAAATAATTACAAAGTTGGCTGCCAATCCATATATACTTTTGGTTTTAAGAAACCTCTAAGATCACACACACGATTTTTCTGGAAGCACTGTGAACATTCAAGGCTTTGTATATTCAATGTTTAATCAGAATGAACACAAAAGGCACACTACCACTAGTTTTAAGAACAAGATGAAAAGGGTATAGCATCTTGAGACATCACTATAGCATCTTGAGACATGGCTTCCTTAGGCTCACTGGGATCTAGCAGTATCAGCATCTGCTCTTTCCTACTACTAGACCTATTAAAAAAAAACAAAAAACCACACCAAAAACCCAACCAACCACCCACCCAACCAAATGCAAAAGTGAGCTACCACTTCTGAAAAGTTCAGCCAACACTCAAATCATAAATGTTTGTATGAAAGTTAAAAAAAAAAAAGAAAAACCAACAACACACATTTGATTCGAACTACAATACAGAGAATACAACAAAAAAAGCAAACTTCAATATGCACAGACAATAGCATAACTTTGCCACTTTTATTTTTCTTGAATTCTGAAGACGCCTTCAGAATCCAAGAAAATCATCAAACAGCATCAAAGAAAGGCCTAACAGTAGACTTAAACACTAGGAATAAGTCGTCTGAAGTTTGAGGAAAGCTTTACACACACACACACTCCCCAAAGAAATTTTACCCAAGACACTAAAAACAGTTATGCCTCTCAAATTTTGGACACAGCTATCCATCAACACTAGAATGCATATTTCAAAACAGTTACAGTTACAATATATGGCATGCGCAACTGAATTAAAAGTTAAACGTATTAGGTTACCTTACACATAGAACTTGGGGAAAAATGTAACATTAATGTTTCTTGGACAGCTATCTGGGTTTGGGACAACACGCCTCCCAAACCCTCCTTTTTTCAAACATTGTTCAGCAAGTCTTTCCAGAACAAAAAAGGCAAGCGCTTAGGCCAAAAAGTTTGCACTTCCCACTAAAAAACAACATGCAAACAAAAATGACAATGATTTTTCCATACTGCCACCATAAAAGAGAGGTCATTTTTTCCACGACTGACAAACAGAACATTAGATGTGGGAACACCGAACTTCGCTTTCAAACAGATTTCCCAGTTTGTACAAAGTACAAAGAGTACTTTGGTTGAATTTTCAGACAGTTATTTTTACACTAATGTATGTAAAAACATACATCAGGATGAGACTGCGGAATAATTAATGCTTGCTAGAACAACAATGCCTGCATCTGTTCCACAAATACTGCCAAGTCCTTCAGTCAATGAGATGACTTGCGCGGATGACCATTTGGGATTTTCATCACTTTACAAAAGACAGCAAGCTGTTTGAAAAACCCTAAAACCTCCATGACTAAAATGTTGTGCAATATACTCATATACCTATTGATGTTTTACTTGTAAGCAACCTGAATCTATTCTTTGCTTCTCTCTCCCCAGTCAGAATTTTTTTAAACGGTCTCAACTACAAAAAAATCATATCATTTAATTGTGTTTTAAAAACATTTAAAACACAATTAGTATTTTGCAATAAGCAAAGTACACTAAACAGTCTTCAGTTATGCCACTGTTCCTCTGTTTTCAGAGGAGGAACTTAAAGGGATACAAAAGCAAGCATTTATCCCAGGGGCTTCTTTCCTTTTTAAATAAGTGGCACGAGAACAAAACAAAGCTATGATAATATTGATTTCTGGATCTTAAGAAAAAAATGCAGTTAACTAAGCTGCGACCAAGAACTGTCACTATAAACTTTCAGGGTTACATGTGCAGAACTTAATCAACAATGATTTTACAGCAAGGTCTGGATGACAGGATACTCAAGTCATCGCTCAGCACACATAAGCAGCTTTAAACATTTGAGTTGCTCACTAACTTCAGTAAGACTTCATATATTTTGGACTCAGTGCAAACTTAAGCACTATAAGCTAAAAAGATTAGGCACATAGCAAAGAAAGAGGATGAAGCTTTTTTACTTTGGGCAATGCTACCTTTGTAAGCTTAGGAGTTTCATTAGAATGGCTCATTAATCTACATAGCAATTTAAGTGCACTGTCATTAAAAAGAAATTGCCAAAGGTATCCCAAGAAAGGAGTGAGGAAATATACAAGGCAAAAAACCCCCAAAGCCAGACATACAGAATAAAAGGACATATGCAAGCCTTAGTAGATATCCCTTAGTTTATTGGGATGTATGTTTCTAATTCAGTCAGACAGTATCACATTTTAAACAAACATTTATGTAAAATTTGCTTGGTATTGAAAGGCAAATAAAAAGAAAAACCAATAAAAAGATCCCTTCCACCACTGGAAAAGAAGGCAGCCCTGAACAGAATGCCTTTGAAATCACCTTGGGATACTTAGAAGGTAGTCTAGTGTGACACTCAGCTCGTCCATACTCGTCTGTTCAAGGCATAATGGAATTGTCAGAATGAGGCCACTTCTTCTGTCCTTCCCTCCTATTTCGGGGGGGAAAAGTCATTAGAAAGGTATTGTAATGGCTTTAAGGTAAAAGAAATACTTTGTAGTTACATGGTCTCAAAATACATCATAAAAGTAAACTTTAAAGTTGCTGTGAAAAATTACAACTGACATTTCGCCTCAGTTGTGAGGATTCATTCACCACATTGATATTTAAGGCAGCACCAATGCTTCAGAGCATCTGTCGCTGTCTAGTCTTTCATCTAGTACTTTCAACATAAACAACACAAATCAAGTTCTCCAGAAGCATTATTTTTGCATATCTAGATTACATTTTTAAAAAGATCTCCTAGACCTTCTACACTACCAGCCTCTCGGAAACCTGGTAAGCGTCCAAGGTGAGCATGTACCCAGCAGCTCCAACTGGAACAGAACACCTCCTAGAAACATCAACTACACAACAGACGATCTTCACAAAGGAGGATCTTGTAACACACAGGCTGCCCATAGCACATACTCTAAATTGATAGTTCATTCATCAAACAGATTTCCAGACCTATTTATAAACACATAACAGTCACCTCACAATTAAGATAAACATTTCCATCCAGTTGCTTTAATCTTCATATGCATTTTCAAACCCTTCTGGTAAAACTTATACAAACAATATCAGCAACAAAAATACTGAAAAAGCTGGCCTCACATTTATATGTCCATTATGAGATCCAGTAAGACCAAGCGTTAGGTGATGCTGATGTGCTGCATTTAAGTAGATGTTCTACAGCCGTAGATTTGGGTTGTTTTTGACGACACAGACTCTCAAGAAAGTCTTTGGAAAGGTACAGTTTAAAAAACAACAACAACAAAAAAAGGATCTTTAAAGAAAGCCGAAGTTTTCTCTTCTGGTCTTTCTTCTAAAAGATTGACTTTTGAGTCACACAGGTATGAACCAGCAACCAAAATGGATTTGTACTAGGTTCTTACTCATAACTTAAACTGGAAGTGAAGCCAAATCCACTGAATACAACAAGATCACATGAAAAATAAATACTGACACAGCTCCCTGAAAGGGTCAATCAGCAAACGCTGTAGAGTGGAAATCACATGTGCAGCTGACTCTTCTATTATCACCACATCTCCAAGTACAGAGGCATCACTGGTGATCTTTTGAAGGCAGAAGGCCTTCAGACCAAAACATTTGCCCCTAAATGGCTGTTAACTCATCAGGGGATTAAGTAGGGCAAAGGTAGCTGTGATGTATCTTTCCTCTTAATTTGGAGCAAGTAATCTAATTCATGTATTCACCATTTTAATCAAACCAGCTAATCTACTTTTTTCCTCTCTGCCCTTGAATCTTTTAACGTCTATAACCAGCAAAAAGAAAAGAGATCTTAATTTCAAAACCCAATCAAATATTTTGGTGGGGGGAACAGGAGGGGAAGTAAAAGAAAAGAAGTGGGGAGGGGAATTTGCACATGAAGTGAAGAACATTAATGAATCCAAACATACTCCAGAAGGATATAGTGCTTCAGTTTATAGCTTATTAAACCACAACTTCAGTCATCTTAAAGTTTAGGGGTGTTTTTTTTTAATCTGTGAGTATTTTTTTTTTAAACTAATACCCATCTCTACATTAAACCAGTTTCAGAGTAAGTTTTCCACAATCTGGAGTAGCTGTAAGTCTTTTCCATTTTATTGACTGTTATTTTTTACAATAAGTTTTAATACATTAGCTATTTTATTTGAAAAAAAAAAAATACCGTGGATCCATTTAAATACATGTAGGAGGCAGTTACTAAATTTTCTCCATATTTTAGAAAAACTGTAGAAAGATAATGATAATCTCAGCTCTATCTGGGGTGAAAAAGAAGCAAAGTAAATTTTCATAACCAGAAAAAGAACACCATTATTCTCAAATTAAGTGTGTTATTCATATGGTTAAAGCCACTAAATCATGCTTTTGCTTCATAAAGTTACTTAATATTGGTAGAACTGAAGTTCTATCTGATCAGTAAGAACAACTTTTTACAGAATAGCAACAGCTGTGCAGAAATAAGACAAAGCGCACAAGCACAGCACAGTAATGCTTGCAGATGCATACACGTACATTGACATAATTTGATAAGAATTCCCCCCATCCGTTAGAGATGCAGGCAAGATAATGAAAAAAACACTGTTTGTTTACACAACATATTTTGGCATTTTAATTGCAATAGGTTTTTTCCTTGTTTCCAAAGCTGTGCAAACTCCCCAAAGAGTGTTAAAGATCCACTGATACACATGTATTTTCCACATCTTCATAAAGGACCCACTGCTTTAAGTGGTCCACTGCAATAGTTGTGTTCCCCTCCCTTCCTCTTTTTTGGGGGAGAATTGTTGCTGGAAAACAGCAATGCACGTTTTAGTAACTATATTTCTAAACAGAAGAATTAAAGAGTGGTGCTGCGTAAGAAAGGACAAATGGATAGATCCTTTCCGCAGAAACTAAGAGGGAGTCACAGTTTAAAGCAACAGTTACTTACAGATTGTCCACCCTTCTCTGTCTCCAAATGGCAGAAAGCCTGAAAATTGGCGTGGGGAAGCAGGAGAAAAAGGAAGGAAAAATACCTCAGTGCTTTAAAAACTGGACATTTGCTCTCATCTGTACACTTGGAGCGAAAAAAGAATTTCTCTCCACTTGCTACACTGCTTAATGAGCGCACATCAAAACCAACAAATAAGGGGAAAATGGTAAGTTTGTGGATGTAAAATACTACTTCAGAAGCCATACTGATTCAATGGTAGCTTGTTAGCTACCATCTCTCAATAAGAATAAAACATTAAAGTGAATGAAGAAGTCTTTCCTTAAGTGTTCAAGCATCATTTGGCCTTTCCTTATCCATAAGGAAATCCTCAAATAAGGGAGGGTAGCAGTTTTTAGGAATATAGAAAATAAATTTGTTGAAACTAAAACTTGCAACAGCCAAGTTCAAAAATGGGTTACAAGTTGTAAAATGGAGGAACTGTGAAAAATTACTGGAGCAGAGAAGCAACTGAAGAAAACAGAAGAAAACACTGTCACAAGTATTAATAAAAATTAAAAACACAGACTGGACAGAATTTAGTGATCAAACTCAGTGAGCCTGCGACAGGAAAAGTAAGAACTCAAGAGGTTATGAAGGTATTTCTACAGGGAACAGTAGAAGGGTCGCCTGAACCAACTTCCAGGGTCCAAAACTCCATGAGCCATGGCAGCAGCTCAATACCCTATTGGATAACATACTTGTAAGAATTGTATTTAATGCTCCCTCTCCTCCACTACCCATGAACTCAGGAGTGGAGCATTAAAGCTGTTCATTTTAATGAACATGGCTGGGGAAGGAAGGGTTTGTAGAAAAACACATTTTCTTCTTGCATTTATAGCAAGTTAGTCTCACCAGAGCTGATTCATAACTGGAAGGGGGACTTGTTCTGCTCAAAGTTACTTCTGGATTCACAAGACAGACAAACACCAGCCCCCACAAAAGTAGTTAACTATTAATAGTAGTTCATGTTTAGTTTACACAGACTTGAAAGACTCCAGTGTTGAACAGGGTCTCACTAATGAAAGCTTAGAATTAGCACTTGAAGCCCACTGATGCAAGATACTATACATACAGAAATTCTCGCTTTTATACTTGGATTTAAACAGCATTTGCTGAACTGACTAAAAAAAAACACAAACCAAACCCAAAAACTATAATCTCTTGACATTTCACAAAAAAACCGCAATAATTATCTAAATTATTCAGTTTCATGACAGGTCATCTTGTGTAACAACTGACAGGTTTTTCCCCCAGCTTGTAAACACTACTAGAAAAGTTTCAAACACCTGTATTCCGCCTGCACTGTGATTTTTGTGCAGCTTTCTTGCACTGAAGTATATACAGATCACGGAAATACTCACTCAACCTGCCATAGCACAAAAAGAGAACAAGGTAGGAGTTATCACTGATTCTTTTCCCTCGGTGAAAAATGATGGCCAGTAATTTATGTAAAAGATAATTGTATATCTTTATCCATTTAAGAATCATTTTAACTCAAACCTGTATTTTTTAAAGGAAATACTGAAAAAACTGCATGGGGCTTTAAATGAATATTACCTAAAGTTACCAGTTAAGTACTGATGTCTATCATGGATGTAGTCTAACATTTCCCAATACTAACAAACACACTAAACACTAAGAATTATTTAATTAAACAGTAAAGTAAGTTGTTCTTTGATCTTGGTTGTATTATTTGCAACTCCTTTCTAAAAATTAAAGATTGTATAAATATTTACCACCACCTTCAGAATACAATGTTCAGTGAGATAAACCTGATCACATTGTGATTTTAGGCGTGGCAAACAACATCTTGTCTTACAAAAAAAGGACACACAGACTATCTGAGTCTTTAGGCTTAGAATTAAACCTGAAAAATAAAATCAGGGGAAATGAACTTGATGTATGTTGTAACTCAGAAGTGCTGTAGTTTATAAACTGAAGACACATTTAAGTTAAGGAAAGCAACTCAGAGCATGACAGAAAAAGAAATGTTTTAATTCATTTTGCACCAAAGTGGTTGTTCAGGCTTTTTGCCGAGTCAGTAGATTGCCTTTATTTCCCTGGTATTTATAATGACCTACCAACATGGAAGCTACAGCGCCATGTATTCCAAATCTGAGGACACATTACTCCATTAGAAAGCACTCTGTTTTGCTTCCAGAAAAAGAAAGCAGGGCCAACATTATTTGTACCAATTTAACTCAAAAATTACAAGAGACTTCAACATATAAACACTGGAGAACATTTTCCTAAAATATGACTTTTCTAACTATTTGGTTTTAATCATTAATATGTTTTTATTTATGAAATTATATAGAATAAAATTGCGTTAGAGAGACATGATGAACTGATTTCTCTGTCAGGTTCCTTTACTTACACTGAAGAACGCTTAAAAGAACTACTGCACGAACCTTTACCATTCATTAAATTAAAGCATCTGTTAATACTACACAGTTCCAAAAAGGTCAACCTACTTAGAAACATGTAGGTTCAAAAAGGTTCCTGGCATTTAAACTGCCACTCAATAAATTACTTTCCACTAAGAACATCTATATTTCGAAATGGATCAGGCAGCTTTAATAGCAAATTGAAAACGCACTCTAGTTAATGAGAACTTCCTCTTGCGGTATAATGCTGAACAACCAACATATTATGCATCTGCTATTACTACGGAAGAAATTGCCCACTGTCCCAGGCTTTAATGTAAGTTGAGTTCTGGGGGTTTTTTATTTGTTTGTTTTTAAACAGGCATTGTTTGATTTGCAATTGCTGGGGACAGTGGGCAAAAAACAAATTCTATTAAGAAAAAGAACAGGTTTCACTTCTCAAGTGACTGGAGCAGGCTAAACTAGACTAGCTAAAATAAACTAAACCAGAAGAATATTTATGGCAACACTTGTCAATTTGTGAAGTTGAGAAGTATTCTGCAAGTTATCTACCTACCCTAGTAGACAATCAAACACCAAGAACTAACACAGCTATCTATGACAGTAGTGAAATCAGCAAGAGAATGTCATTCATCATTTTAAATATTCCCTTTTGTTTTTCTGTGGCATGGAGAGGAGAGAGAGTTACTTTCAACCCAAGATTCAAGAATTTTTAATAAATACAATAATTCCAGCCTTGCCTGAATTAACTACTTGGCAATAATCAAAATGTTACAATGCATAGCTAATTCTGCTTCCATCCATTTCTATGCTGAAGAAAAGACAGGGGTGAAAAGGAATGAAAAATTTCGTAAAGAAAATCCTGAAAATATTAATTCTGTATTTCTAAAACCACATTAAAAAAAACCAGAAAGGATTATTCTTGGATGTCTGCTAAATCATCATTCTTTTATACATGGACTGAAACCTCATGACATCAACTTTGTGGGTTGAGTTACAGGCTACAGTGAAAACAAGCGCTAAATGCCAAAAGCTACTAGATTAAAAGTTCCAGAGATCCTTTTGAAATACGACAAAGCGCTAACCAACAATATATTTCTGTTAAATACATCCAGCAAATACAAGTAACCAACCTAAACATCCCATCCAAATTATGCAGGGAGGAACCAATTGAGGAAAATACAAACCGTACCTGAAAGAAAAGCCAATTTTTTCTTCAGAATGGGTAATATTACTGAAGCTTCCATTCTACTTCAGAAAATTTTCACAGCTCTGAAACACAAGAAGTTAAAGTTGTCAAGCATGGGAAATAAATTACAACGTTTCACTAGAATGAACACTGGCCAAAACACTTTTGTACTCTTCTGAAGGAAACATGGAACACTGTAACCAAAATCCAAAGTATTGTAAAAACTGAAGAAAAAACATCATCATATCCATTTTTTCATGTTAATCTTTAATTAAAGATTTCTTCCTCCTCATTGCGGGGCTGTGTCAAAAGAGACATGTGTGGAGGGGGCCGGGGGGGGGGGGGGGGGGGCTGGGGGGGAAGAAGAAAATCAAAGCAGAATCTCAACCAAGGGCACTGAGATAATTTATATAAAAGTCCTATTTCCCAACCCATTAAACTACAATTAATTTACAGGTAGATCATCTGTTTGCTCAGTCATTCAGATGTAAAATAAGTGTAAATAAAATCACACTTTTGCACAGTCTATTTCATATTACCAGGAATATAATAATTATTTAAATACGTTATGCTGCATTTATGTCAGGACACTGCCATTACTCTGCCATTAGTAGGTCTTCAATTAAAGAAAAACATCCAACAGCCAGAATAAGCATGTCTAACCCATAGATGGAAATGCTTCTGCTCCTTTTGTCTCCAAATCCCTTCTTACCCTCATCCCATTTTTATTGCATTATGAACTGCAATTCACTATGATTAAGCTACTGTGTTTCATTGACAATCAACAGGATGCTTGAACTGCAACCTCCTCTTCCAGCCTACACAAAGTAGCAACTGGCATCTGCTTCTAAGTCGTTCTGAGTTTTTTGTACTTGCACAAATCAATCCATATAATAAAACAACCCTAATTCTGCACAGAAATACGTAATTCAAGATATGCACCAGTATCCAGTCAAAATAAAAAAAAACAGATAGAAATTTTTTTTTCTTTAATTCCAGGGCTTCAGACTGCAACATGGAGTTCTTCATCTGGATACTTCAGCATTCATGCACACAAATAGAACTTTTTTTTCCTGTGGCCAGGGGGTGTAAGTGTTAACTGAATCAAAACAGTAAATGATCAGGAAGAAGAAAAAAACCCAAAGAACTCCAAATAGAGAGCCTGAAGCAAAACAGAATAGTTACTCCTTTTCTTGTTAAAACAATGAGCTTCATTACAAACAAAAAAAGCAGAATGATTATTTTTATTATGAAACAGAAATAACATTTCAACAACTTTTTACTGTGCCTTCCTGTTCCAATGTGTAACGCTTCACAATGTTCGTTCCCACTCCTTATCCCAAAATCTCCATATTTCAGTGTCATTTTTGTCAATTATATAAAATACACATTTCTCACGTTACAGAAGGAAACAAACAATTCAAGTTCTTTCAGGAAACTGAGTCCCAAAACAGCTTGCACTTTAAGCAATTACTCAAATAAGCATCCTATTAAAGCTTCCTGTATGCTTCAGACAAAAATTTGTAGGTTATTTGTTGCATTAAACACAAAACTCAAGAATGACTCAGGCAGTCATTGTCGTCCCTCAAACACCATGCTCAAACCATCTTGTGTAAGCTATTTAACTTTGGCGGTATTCTTTTTTTAAGATGTGGAACATGTACCTGGTAATGATTTTTCCCTCTCCTCCCCAAGTTATATTTCAAAATTATTACAAATGGCTCTTTATTATAATCAATGAAGAAAGCACAAACCTACACACACTTCATTATCTTCATACTTTCACATACGAACTAAAGTTTGCATCAACTTATTGACTCTAGGGACCATGTTTCTCTGCTGTTGTGAAAAGATCAATTTATTTAATATGAAAGCACTGCCTGGCTTTCTGCCACAGTAGTGGCACTGTCCATGGATCAAAATAGTTCTTTTGTTTGGTATTTCCTGGAACCAAAGGAAGCATTCTGTTCATTCAGCGTGGAGGGAGGTGAGTCAGAACAATTACCAATAATTTCAAACACCTAGCCTTTGTTCCAGAAACTCCTGAAGTTTTCAATTACCTCTCTTCTGTGAGACCTTTGATGTGCTCCATCTAGAAGAAAACTTTCACCAGAGCAGGCTATCAGAACATACCAGAAAAAAAATCTTCAGGTCTAAAAATAAGGATTAACATCCCTCTCTATCTTTAACGCTCCAGAGAATCTCAGGATGAATTAAACTAAAGGTCTTTTTTTAATATTGGAAAGTGAAACAATTTCAAGAGAGCTGGCATCTACTTTGCACTGGGAGCTGTCAAAGGTGTTTTGAAAAGGTACGCTGCTAAAAAGCAGATAAGTATATTTAGACCTACAAATAAAATGTAAAGTCTTTTCAACTTGTTCGGGGGAAGACAAAACTACAGGCTGCCATCAAGCTCTCAATTTAGAATGAGGAAAGAATGATGTGTTGCTCAATATCATACCACTATTTAGCTGAAAGAAACAGATCCAGTGTCTATTCACCAATAAAAAAAGGCATTTGGACTCATTAAATAGAAAAAAGCTACAGAAGAAAAACAAGAGCACTGAAGAGAACAGATTTCACTTGAGGAAAGTGAAATACTTCAAGAAGCTGCATTTTATCACTTCCAAAACAAAAGACAACTTTTAAATGCTCAGATTTTACAGATATGAAACAAGTTACAGAGGTTAAATCTGTTTGCTGAATTTCAGAAACAATCTAGAGTGCTGCATGCCCACCTGCAATCTACTTTGCCAATTAAAATACCATATGCCAAATTGTAAAACTTGTGTATACAGGAAACATGCTAAATAAAAGAACTATATTGAAGAGCCTCATTGAACTTGTTTAGAATGACCTGGTCTTTCAGGTTTTAAAATCAATACAGCAATGTTAATCTCCAACAATGTATTCATTCTTTTGAAGATTTCCACAGAAAATTGGCAAGACTAAATCCACACAATATTTGTATTTAAAACCTAAATATCTGAAAGGTGTTCCAGTGAAATAGAAAACTCTTCCAAACCCCCACCAAGAAATTAATACTACTTGTGGAGAAAATTCTCTTAAATAGAAACTTATCAAATAGTAAAGAAAAAAATTTACAGAACAGATAAAAACGCAAACAATATTTCAGGCTGCACTCCACTGTGAAATCAAATCATGACTTAGTAGGCTGCATTCCCTATCATATCTAGGCTCTGGAAAGCCATTGTTTTACCCAACACAGTTTAAAATTCTAGAATTTCAAAAAAAACCCCAAAGCCACAAAACCCCCACACAATATAAGCTATGTGTAATTCAGCATTTAAGTGCATAATTTCTGATGAATGAAGAATATCACCTGCATTTTCTGCTACACATCTTCAGTCTCATCTAATAAAAAAAAATTAAATAAGAACCAGTGTCCAGACACTGTTTAAAATCATTTTTAAAGTCCATTAAAGAGAGAGGGAAGAGGGAGAAGTTGACTGACTCGCACTGACTAGATGACTGGAAGTAAGATGCCCTGAAGATGTTAGAGAGAAGCTGCTCTGCAATTAACAGGTGTTTTCTTTCTAAGCAACTCAGTGAGAACCACTGGTCAAAAACAATTAACAATCAAAACGAATTCAGGCTCAATGAGAATTAATATAGACATGTTTACCCAAATTCGTTAGATCTGAAACATTTAATATTCTCAGTATATGGTGCAAGGTCTAAATGGGTTAGTCTGTTCACGAGCACCTATTGCAAGTTTCAAAGAATGAGTACTTTCTTCATTCCCTCATCATGTATCAAGCAAGAGAGCATAGCTGGTCTGTTAAACACAGGACTAAAAGTCGGGGGG